>NW_028166892.1:0-68038 GCF_964263955.1 Coregonus lavaretus
AGGGAGGAGAGTTGTTCCCATTGAAACAGCATGTCTCCTGGCGATCCAGACTTGACCACTCAATAATTTACCCATCTCTCTCTCTCTCTCTCTCCCTCTCTCTCTCTCTCTCCTCTCTCTCTCTCCCTCTGCTCTCTCACCTCTCTGCTCTCTCTCTCTCTCTCTCTCTCCTCTCTCTCTCTCTCTCTCTCTCTCCCTTCTCCTCTCTCTCTCTCTCTCTCTCTCTCTCTCTCTCTTCCTCTCTCTCTCTCTCTCTCTCTCTCTCTCTCTCTCTCTCTCTCTCTCTCTCTCTCTCTCTCTCTCTCTCTCTCTCTCTCTCTCTTCTCTTTCTGTCTCTCTCCCTTATCTGCCTTCTCTCTCTCTCTATGTCCTCTCTCCCTTATCTGCCTTCTCTCTCTCTCTCTTTCTGTCTCTCTTTCTGTCTCTCTCTCTCTCTCTCTCTCTCCTCTCTCCTCCTCTCTCTCTCTCTCTCTCTCCTCTCTCTCTCTCTCTCTCTCTCTCTCTCTCTCTCTCTCTCCTCTCTCTCTCTCTCTCTCTCTCTATGTCTCTTCTCTCCCCTTATCTGCCTTCTCTCCTCTCTCTCTCTCTCTCTCTCTCTTCTCTCTCTCAGAATAATTAATATTGCACTTAAGGCGAAAGACAACAGGGTCGGCATCAAGAAATAATGCTTGAACCTGTCCACATAATCAGTCAGAGAATACTGAAATAGCACTGTTACAATTAATTTCTTTTAAAATGGATAGATACAACAGAACAATAGAAGTACATCAATAATAATATATAAAGCTTTATTAGATAGAAAAATACAGCAATTTTCCTCACACATAAATATATTCTTATAAAGCAGTAGTGGCTTTTTGCATGAAATACCCACCCACACAGCAAATTATATCCAGTGTAAAAAAACAAACAAAATTAACACTGAGTGTTAAATCAACATTGAAAGTGTTGAGTCTGTAGACTCATATAGACATTGGAACAGTGCTAAATTAACACACTGCATGAGTTTCAGGCCATTGTATTACACACAAAAAAACTGTTTGATTTGTTCCTAAAGGGGTACAAACACTTGTCACTGTAGTGGTACCCTGTAAGGTCACATAGATATCGAAACAAACAATTCTAAAAATCAACCTGCACTACAGCATGCTGGGAAATATGATAATGATGGGCGTGGTTTTGGTTCAAAGTGATGTGTATGAGTTTAAGGCCCTGTATTACGGTAAAACTAGGCCCTCAAAATAAGGCCTTGTGAAATATGTATGGTATTTTGTTAAATAACTTTGTTTTAATGATAACACACTTGCTAAGTATCTCACTTTGTAAAGTCCATAGGACTGAAAATGGATGAATGCAACAACCATGTCTCTGTCACTAACAAATATAGTCATGGGTGGTAACTCCAGTTTACTTGAAAGGCAAGGCACTCTGGGAAATATTTGAATAAGGTTTTACACTAAACAGTGTGTTAATTTAACACTGTTCCAATGTCTATATGGGTCCAAAGACTCAACACTTCCAGTGTTAATTTAACACTCTCAGTGATATTTTTGTTTTGTTTTTAACACTGGAGAATTTGCTGTGCATGTTTTCCAGTTGCATAATACATTCTCCAGTGTTGACTGAGTATTAAAACATGAAACATAAGTGTGCTGGAGTATGGGTTGCGGTTAGCAAAAAGGAGGAATTAAATACTGACATTGGGGTAGATTAAATACAAACAATCTGAGTCTCTTCAGGCCAGTCCTCGGGGGTATCCGTAAGTCCCACGGCACTGATACGAAGGGTGAATGTTGTCTATTTCCCGTGGGTTCCTTCATCGTTTAGGCTTAAAGTGGGCACAAGCACAGTGCCTTCATTCTCCTCACACTGTAGCTGTGTGTGTGACTGTATGTGACTGTGTGTGACTGTGTGTGGCAGGCAGACATCACTCTGAGTTCTTGTAGTTGGTGAACATGTTGTACAACACCCTCAAGGTGGACTTCAGGTTCAGGTTCACAACGTCTAAAACCAAACAAGGCACACAAAATAAGTAATGAATTATTTATAAAAACAAAAATAACTAACTTCTCTCTGAGAGGGAAGATCACAAACAAAAAGAAAAGCTCATGCTGCTTGACTGATTCTGGGTAATATTGGTATGCAAACATAAAACTTTATATTCAGGAAGATAAGCGCTGGCGGGGTGAGGTTGGGTGTGTGGGTCACAGGCTGGCTTAGACATACACCAATGTTCAAGTATCTAAAGTGAGGCAAGAGCTCTACCTACTGGACATCTAAGGCATTAAAGCTACTCAAGCATCATGAGCATTCTGATGATAGTCTACCTTCAGCAAGCTTCCCTCTTCTACTGAATGTTCACTGCCTACATTCCCCATGCGTTACTGCCCTCCCTGTTCATCTAATGCAGGTGTTCCCAAACTTTTTTGGCCCGCGACCCCATTTTGATATTTGAAAAGATTTGCGGACCCACCATCTAAAAAAAGTTATGTAATCTACGGCCAATGTTTACTTTTTTTATTGGGGCTATGACAGTCCTCCTCCAGCTCATTGTTGATCCAGTCTATTAACACCTAAACACAACAACATCTATTAGCATCAGTGCTTGTTCTTCAAAATAAAGGGATACATACTACTGAGAGATGTGGATAAGACACAGTCACCTACCCTCTGAAGATCTTTGAATTTAGGATTCTCTCTTGAGGCTGGGTCCAGCATGTTCCTCTCAGCATTCTCTTCTAAGAAAGATATTGGAAGAATAACACTCAACGGCGAAGCCAGAGGGCTACAACTGATACACATAGAAATAGTACACATCTTCCACATTCTAAGAGTTCTACGCTCTACACTCTGTTGGACAGGACAGGGACTCCAGCCACAGTAACAGAACATCATCTAACTACCCCTAGTACTCTACAGGGACAACACTGGCCAGCAGTGGACAGGACTTGAAGGAGAGCATGGATACTACTACACTACTGCACTGACAGGTACCATGTTGTGTTTGTGTACCCAATCTAGCAACAGCAGTATTGCATAGGAAGGTGCATGGAAACACAATATGACTGAACTATTATACTGTATAAGAGAACAGTCTATTGCTGAATAAACTCAGACAGCAAAGTGATATTCCAGTTTTTTGGAGGTAGGCTACATACGAAACCTAACTGGCTATCATTCTAGGTTAGAGATGTTAATCATAGTACTATGTGGTGTACAACTTCATCCTTATGCTATAAGCATTACTTTCAGATCTTTATCTGTTCTGCTGCATTGAACAATTAATCCTGCAGTAAATGTATTCCTCTTAATATACAGTATATATACAAATGTGTACTTATTTAATTGATTTAATAAACAAACTATGCAACACCCAATGCCCCTGTGTGAAAAGTAATTGCCCCCTTACAGTCAATAACTGGTTGTGCTACCTTTAGCAGCAATGACTGCAACCAAACACTTCCTGTAGTTGTTGATCAGGCTCTAACATCACTGTGGAGGAATTTTGGCCCACTCTTCCATGCAGAACTGCTTTACTCAGTGACATTTGTGGGTTTTCAAGCATGAACTGCTCGTTTCAGATCCTGCCACAACATCTCAAATCGGGTTTAGGTCTGGACTTTAACTAGGCCATTCCAAAACCTTAAATGTTTTGCTTTTCAGCCATTCTGATGGAGACTTGCTTGTGTGTTTTGGATCATTCTCTTGTTGCATGACCCAGCTGCGCTTCAGCTCACAGACGGATGGCCTGACATTCTCTTGTAGAATTCAATAATGTTAAGTCTTCCAGGTCCTGAGGCAGCAAAGCATCCCCAAACCAAAACAATACCACCCCCATGCTTGACCGCTGGTATGAGGTTCTTACTGTGGAATGCAGTGTTTGGTTTTCGCCAAACGAGATGGGACCCATGTTGTCCAAAAAGTTCCACTTTCGACTCATCTGTCCATAAAACATTCTTACAGGAGTCTTGATGATCCTCCAGGTACTTCCAGGTGATTTCTGGCAAACTTGAGTTTACTTTTTGGGCGACATGGGTCCTGTTATGTCAGTATTTCATTTTTTTTCTGCATTCATCAGTGTTGTCTTGAGACTAGCTTCCATCCCCTCATGCCAGGGCTATCATCACTTTCACCAACCACCACAATGGGGCAGTCTCCTGCTGTACTATGAGTGACACAGATGGAAAACAAGCTTTACCTTGAGGAAATACAATATATACCAAATAAAATACAATTGTATTTGCCACATGCGCCAAATACAACGGGTGTAGACCTTACAGTGAAATGCTTACTTACAATCTCTTAAACAACAATGCAGTTTTAAGAGAAAAAAAGTGTTAAGTAAAAAATAGATAAGTAAAAAATGTTTTAAAAAAACAAAAAAAACAACAAAAAACAAAATATATATATATATATATATATACACACAAATAAAAAACAAAGAGCAGCAGTAAAATAAAAGAACTGTAGGGAGGCTATATACAGGGGGTACCGGTTAGTCGAGGTAATTGAGGTAATATGTACATGTGGGTAGAGTTAAAGTGACTATGCACTTTATACACTTTCACAATGAAGCAAGTGCCCAGAACACAGACAGACATTCTAAGTGTGTATGAGTGGAATTTACTGGGGTTCCTCAGCAATTAGAACCTAAAAAAAGACAGGAGCCAAACCTTGCAGCTGTCCTCCATAATCACCCGACCTCACCCCAATTGAGATGGTTTGGGATGAGTTGGACTGCAGAGTGAAGGAAAAGCAGCCAACAAGTGCTCAGCATGTGGGAACTCCTTCAAGACTGTTGGAAAAGCATTCCAGGTGAAGCTGGTTGAGAGAATGCCAAGAGTAGCAAAGCTGTCATCAAGGCAAAGGGTGGCTACTTAGAAGAATCTAAAATATATTTTGATTTGTTTAACACTGTTTTGGTTACTACGTGATTCCATGTGTTATTTCATAGTTTTGATGTCTTCACTATTATTCTACAATGTAGAAAATAGTAAAAATAAAGAAAAACCCTTGAATGAGTAGGTGTGTACAAACTTTTGACTAGTACTGTATGTTTATTACATCATGAGGAACGCCACTTGCCAGTCTTCTTTCTTTGCTCTAGTTGTCCATAGAAAATAGGTTTTGCATTAGACACATTTCTATAACTTCTATAGACATCACAGCTGTATCAGTGGGCTATATATTCTCTGACCAACAGCATCCTGTGCATGTGGTCCTCTGTAGCTCAGCTAGTAGAGCACGGCGCTTGTAACGCCAAGGTAGTGGGTTCGATCCCCGGGACCACCCATACACAAAAATGTATGCACGCATGACTGTAAGTCGCTTTGGATAAAAGCGTCTGCTAAATGGCATATTATCCTTTGTATTAATACTGAATGACCCCATGACTTTAGTTCAGTTGTGCAACCAGGAAGTTCTCAACTTCAATCACACATGGACGGATGAAAACAGACAGTAACCATGATAATCATATATGGAGATTACACAGCGCTGCAAGTTCCAGACATTTTCAATGAAGAGATAGTAAAATGGCCAACAGATCGTTGAATCGTGGAAGGCTTGGAGATGGATCTTCTCCCCTAGTTACAAGCCAAACTGGCGTAGAGATCACTTCAGTTCCTGGATTACTTTAGTCCAGGTTCTTTCCTTTTTTTCCCTCTGCCTCTTTCCCCAGAGCAGCTTTAAAAAGGACATAAATACATTAACGATCAGTGATCAGAGTCTCTTCTTGAGGTTCAATACAAAGGACTATTACAGTTTTCTACATTTCTATTATCCATTGGAGTTACTGATCAGGTTCCCCTAGAGGCTGTGATCATCTGTTCACCTGTGGTCTGCAGTAGTCCCGTGTGTCTGCAGCCTCTGTCTCAGTCTCTCCATGGCCTCCACGTCCTCAGGGAGAAGGGTATCCAGGGGCCCCAGAGAGGGGGCCGGATCCCCCAGCGGAGAGGCTGTCATGGCCCCTACAGCCCCCTCCTCACCCTCCTGGGCTATGACAACAGTGTGTTAGACTTCGAGGGCCACTGTCATCATCTGCCTTCTCATGAACATCTGTTTTTTTACAAATCAAAATATGCCCCTCAGTGCCCTCTCTGAGTGTCCCTCTCACCTGTAGGAGAGCCAGTGAGTGACCCTGTGCCAGTCCCTAGAGCAGGCTGGTGATCTGTGCCCAGGCTGCCTCCCGACCTCGCAGCCCGGCCCCCACGCCAGCAGCACCAGCCCTGGGTCGTACTGAAAGGCCAGGGGCAGGAACAGACCCAGCAACAAGAGAATCATGTATTCGGAGTACTGTAAGATTCATTCTCCGGATAATTTACTGTACCTTTTTCAGATACACATAAACATGACATCTGGATTTCTGATCCTCTGGCTCCTTACTGCTGATCTGCACCATTAGTGCTTTCCTAAAGGAGAGAGGTGAAGGAGATGGTAACAGTTAAGAAGGGTGTTTATTACTGTGTGGTTACTCAACATACTGTACAAACATTCTCACCCGTTCTGTGATTTATGCCGGGATCTCCCCATCCCCCAGGAACACCACCAATAACCAGTGAAGAGAAATCACACACCAACAGTGTTCGCCACCAATATCCCTGCTGGTTTATGCATGTCCAGTATTGAGAAAGGACTCAAAGTCAAAAGGTCATAAACGTTGTGTACCATTTGGTGAGAAACCTCCCAGCATGCTGCACGGCACACAGCATCATCACAGTGACGTCAGGCACCAGAGTCTGACCATTACAAACAGTTAGCACCACAATGACAGGTTAGCTAAAACAACACCACAGAGGCCAAACCACAGAGACCACGATGCAGTCTTTCTCTACTCCTTGTGGTGCTGAGAATAAAAGCCCCATAGTTTGGTTCCTAATACATAAATACACACACAATAACCTCCAGGAATAGCAATGAGGCACATTTATCACAAGCAAACAGAGGCTACACAAAATGAATTAGTACTAAAGAAACATTGGCAAACATACTGTGTAATCTGCAACAAATAACAATTAATGCCATTTGTAATATGATGCAAGCTACTTAGAATCAGTACAATGAAGCACTGTCATCTTCACAACAATGCTATCAACAGCTATATCACCACTTGTTCCTTTATCTTTGCAAAGAGAGCATTGACACTGCAGCGAGACAAGACAGCTTCCTCATCCTGTGGCTCTTCGAAAAAGTTTACCCTGGTTATAAAATAAGACAGCATTACTAAAGCGTCACCAAAAATGTCAAATGTTTCATACAATCAATGATCATATTATCAAGAAAAGCATACAGTGATTGAACAGGAACTATGATCATGCACTTTAAAGTAACTGTCCAGTGAAAATCTCACTTAAAGGTTCATAGTCTGTTAACGCAAATAATCTTGTTGACTCATCCTATATTCATATTTGTTGGCATAAACTGGTGACATCCACACCACCTCCTCCTTTTTCTAACCATCCCCCTCGCCTTTCTGACCCTCATCAGCCTGCACATCCTATTCCTTCTCTGCCAGCTTACACCGTTTAGTGCTAGGCTCAGACACGGTGGGACAACTGGGGGGGAGAAGGAAGTGAAGGGAGGGAGAGAAGAAAGAAAAGAGGAATAGTTCCATTAGGGCAATGCAGGTTGATATGTTGTAAATGGAGTGATGAGATCAGAGTGATTTCATATAGGGCTGGCACAATTACCATATAAAAGACGGTTATGGATGAAGACGACAGTCATGTAAATTAAATAACCGTCGTAAACCGTTTTTTTTTTTAAATGGGGGGGTGGGGGGGAGCAGCTGACTGAAGACTGGAAGGCTGGGCATTGGTGCAGTTGAGTCCGTTTCTGCGTTAACATGAGCTCTTAACAACTTGATTAAACTTTGTTGCAAGCAAAGTGTTGTAGCAACTGCTGAATAGAATGGGCTTGGAACCTCTAACCCTGGCAATTTGACTGGTAAACTCATGTGTACACTCGCAATGGCTGCCTGGTATTGTGATGCAATAATTTCCATTATTGGTCATGTAGAATGTTCATTCAAATGATGTTAACTGATGTGTCTCATGCAATGGAATGTATTTTTTGTAATGTCAGTTGAGTTGAATCAACAAATCACAGCACATATTGATGGGTACACATCCAGTTTTTACTTCCTGCTTTGCTCCTAGGTCAAAAATATACAGGTTAAGACAACATCGTCACAAATTTGGGACCAGCGCCGTTTCTAACTACCAGCACTGTGGTCCAATTGTTGCAAAGACTTATGGGATATTAGAATCTCGTTGTCTTAACCTTTGTCATCTTCAACCTAGCTTTGCTCCTATGGGTACACTTGCAATAGCCGCCAGTCCACCCATTATGCAATCATTGACTTGAAATGGGGACGCCTGTTCTATTAATTATATTTATCTGGCAGAACATGCAGTCAGGAGAGGAGGAAAGGAGAAAATGTGCGTAAAAAAACCGAAATATTATTTTTGTTGCTATTCGAACGGTTATTACAGAGACCGTGGCCATTTTGCTGGTCAATTACCTTCATCCAAAATTCCATGTCCGTCACAGCCCTAATGTCATATAGTACCTGTGTGTTTGAGACAGGCCCAGTATGGCTTGTGAGTGGATCTGACACACTGAATTGACTCCAGAGCACTGCAGGGGCAGATAGAAAGAGAGAGATACAATGCAATGCTGTAACGGTACATTACATTTTACATTTACGTCATTTAGCAGACGCTCTTATCCAGAGCGACTTACAGTTAGTGAGTGCATACATTATTTTTCATATTTTTTATTTTTCATACCCCCATGGGAATCGAACCCACAACCCTGGCGTTGCAAACGCCATGCTCTACCAACTGAGCTACATCCCTGCCGGCCATTCCCTCCCCTACCCTGGACGACGTTGGGCCAATTGTGCACCGCCCCATGGGTCTCCCGGTCACGGCCGGCTACGACAGAGCCTGGATTTGAACCAGGATCTCTAGTGGCACAGCTAGCACTGCGATGCGGTACAAGCTACATAATGTTTTATATTTACATTTTTGTCATTTAGCAGACACTCTTCTCCAGAGCGATTTACAGTCTAGCATTCTACTTATAAGTGCTACTTATGTTATAGCAGATTTAAAGTTTATGAAATGCCTTTATTGAGAAACTAGCCAACCTCTCACATGGGCCGTTCAGTTCTGATGTTTGGTGGGCAGGATCTCCAAGTAAGGTCTGGACGGTCTGGTACACTGATTGGGCTAGTGAGGTCAAGTTGTACCCTCCCTAAAACAGTTTTAGAGTGTAAAGAGGAGTTAAGAACAGTAGCAGTTAGAAACAGTTCCTGTTATATTCATGTGAGTCAATTCCTAAGAGAGTGACACTTAAATATCACTGTTAGTCTATGAGTGACAGTCACCTCCAGGACTGCACACAGTTTCCCCCCAGCCAGGGACATCAGGAGGTGGGTATGGTGGGCAAAGATGTCTGGTGGGAACACTGGGACAAAACCTGAAAGACAGATTAATTATAATAAAATTACAATACGCTCTACACTCGTTTGGTTATTCATAGAAAGGTAAAATGCCTTACCTCTGGGTCTCAAATGGCAGTCAAAGCCAGAACAAACAAATACCAAATCTTGGCTGAACTGGAACAAAGAGCCTTCCTTTAATTCAGTCATCATTTGAGATTGAAATGTAGAGACTGGTCATGAGACATGTTTTGTGAGTGCTGCAGATGCAGGAGAATGCCTCACCTCATATGCAACAGGCAGGAGAACATGGAAGACAGAAAGGTAATCACTGTTCTCCATCCCCACCTGTAACCAGTCAAGAGATCAAATGAGAACTGAAGGCATAATGCTACTGAGGAAGAAACAAGGGCTTCTTAGAATTGAAATGACTTCTAGAATTCTACTCCTATGGTATTGACCTTGTTCCAAGGTACGTTGATGTTGAAGCCAGCGCCCTTCTCTTTGCCCACACTGTCATAGTCTGACTCCCTCAGGTTGGGCCAGAAGCCTTGGTGCTCATAGCAGTGACAGGAGAAGTAGAGCACAAAAGGAGACAAAGAGGGGTGTCAGTCAGGATGGATTACTATCCAAAAGGTCCAGTTAGAATCAAGAAAAAAGACACTTTGGGTCATCCTCGGAAGAGAACTGTACCCCCTGTCCATGATGCACGTCCCAGTCCACTATCAACACCCTGGGCAAAACAAACAGCAGCTCACCCCAAATTCTGCCACCACATTATGTTCCCTGTCCCTTCATAATATAAACCCACCTGACCAGAGCCATAACGTTCCTCACTTTCCCAGTCATCACACTGTCCACCAGCTGGAGAGTGGCCCCAATGGTCAGCTTGGCACAGTGGTAGATGTTCTTCAGTTGACCAAGCAGAGCATGGGTTTCATACTGTAGCTAGCCAGCTAATCTCTGCTTCAGAGTCAAGTCCTGTCCTTTTTTATCTGTTTTTTTTTTACCCTGACTGCACTACACATTTCTCAATTGTGACAACAAAGATAATGATTGATAGTCCATTTCATCTCACCGGGTGGAAGTAGACATCTCCATACTGCAGAGTGCATAGATCAACATAATACGCAATAAGGATGGAGACTTCCATAGGAGTTTGTGGCAGGTCATCTGCTCATAAATCAAAGCAGTTCCGGATATCTTTCAACAAAGTAATCGAGACTTCAATGGCAGTAGGACGGGAACACAACTTTAAAGCAAAGTTGAGGGACTGTTGATAGCTATACCTGTACTTTGTAGAACACGCTGCCGAGCAATACAACTTTATATTGGATTTAGAGGAACACATTTATCGGTATCTATAGCAAAGGGCGCAGACATGTTTGTGGCACGTGCCCACAGGACAGTTTTGATTGGTTTTCATATCAAGGAACGTTCACATTTACAATTATGTTAAGTAAGAATTTTAATTATAGATTATGTGATGTACAGATGTTGAGCTAAATAAAATAAAAACGGTGAAAACTTCTCTCCCTTGTGGTATGAGTTGGTATAATAGCGTACTTAGGTCTTGTGAAAACAAAATATGGTGGTCACTCACAAGATTACACCAGTCCTGCTAGAAAATTATGTGCCAGTGTGATTGTCTTCCATATCCCCTAACACGGATTCAAATATATAAAGAACTCTGAAGTGCTCCGTTATCCAGATTTGTTTTCAGAGCATGACATAACAGAAACTTAAGTAAAACCGCATGAGATCTCCTCAGTATACCAGGGTAAATGGCTGGTGACTGGATCAAGTCAAACACATTAGATTGTAGCCATGGCACTGATGGCAGGCGATGACTACAGTAACTATAGCCAGCTGGCAAGAGCCACCCTGCCAGATTGTCAGCTCCACAGCACCTGCCATGACCAGCAGCAACAGGGGCACGGTCTCAGTGCCGACTGGAACCCAAAACAAAACACTGATCTGTCATTGCCAGGATGCATCTTTACTGCCTCCAACCTGAAATAAGTGTCCCCAAATCCCCATATGCACTGAGCAACAACACAGTACTATAAATGTCAATGTCTATTGAATAGAAGTGTTTTGGTCAAGCAACATTGGTTTTATGACGGTAGATGCTGCAGAAAAGCCCCCCATTGTTTTGATGATGGAACTGTAATTCATAGGGTTGATCTTCTTGGGCTGAATAGTTACATTTACATTACATTTTAGTCATTTAGCAGACGCTCTTATCCAGAGCGACTTACAGGAGTTACTACAGACAACATGATACCCTGAAAGTGGCACAGGCTGGAACAGAAAGCTGTATCGCAAATGTCTGATACAAACCATCACCAACAACCTTCTCACTCAGCATTTTTATTCTTGCTCTGTAAAATAACTTGTTTCCAATAAAAACTAAACATTCTTGTTAAAAAAAAGCAAACGGTAATTCTATACAATCAGGGTCAGTTCATTATAGTACTGTGGGAAATCGCAGCGGCGTCAACAGTTTTTTTTTTTTTTCTTTAGGCACGTGAGTGACCGAGTCGAGGTGGTGGCCCTTAAGAGGAAATCTTTCTACCAGAGTCCCTCAGAGTAGATATCGCGATTGATTGCCTGAATTGATGTGATAATAGAACATTAAGTTTATAACAGTAATGTGCACCACTTCTTTTTAATTTGTATTACCCTTTAAACTAGTACTAGTTTGATTGTTGTAACCATCAATTGTCCCATTAACAATCACCCATATTAGCACATTTATTTCATTTCTCTAGTATAGACTACCATTGTCGTAATGAATGAGATCAGCAAAATGCCTGCAATAAATGGTCCTATCGGTCATTTTAGGTTTTTCCTTCCAGTCCTACCTCAGAACACCACCATGGGTTACTCAGAAACTCCTAGATGTCGCCAGTAAGTGCTTAGGCAGCATGTCACTCATTTCAAAATCATATCTCTGAATTCCTCCAGTGCAGGAACGCTTTAAAACACACAGTAAAACCCTCCTGATAAAAAAAATGAAGAAAATAATCAAGTAGTAACAGATGTTGCTCTTGGTCGTGTGGTTGGCTGTGATGATTTCCATCATCCACACACCTTGAGAGGAATGACCTATGGCCAAAACACTCCCATACCCACAGTATACAGTTACTCTCACATACAGTATGGACTGGAAGCAGGCTGGACTGCAGCCTGTAAAAGCAGTGCAGTAGTCTAGGCCTATATGCAGTTCAAGGGCCTATTCAGGATGAAGTAACAATACAGAACGTTCAGATAGAAATGTATCGTGTAGACCAGATATTGTCAGATTGAATAGGGGAATCATGTCAGCTCTATTCATTCAATTTCTATCGGCAACGTTCAGAACATTTGATGTCGCTGAATACAGCCCAGTTCATTTCGTGTTGTGTTAGTTGAGCCAGGTGGTGTTGAGCTGGGTCTGGTTCTTGATGCTGGTGTCCATCTTGAGCACCTCTCTGATGGCCATGGTGGCGTAGGTGGAGGGAGGCAGAGAGAACTCCATCCTCAAAGCCCTGTACTTCCCCTCTGGATGTGGGAGGAAGAGAAGAGACGAGGGATGATGAAATAAAAAAAAAAGGAGTGAGAAAGGCAGAAACATCACCAGAAAAATAATTTTTCTCTATCAATTGAATGGGCTGCACATACAAGCCCAATGGAGGAGGAACACAGAGTGATCAACGTGCAGCAACATGATGAAACTAGAACAGACCTTTGTTGAAGACCGGAGGAGGTTGGTCCTCTAGTTTCTCTACATCAGTGTGAACCAGAGAGATACGAGGGTCGTCATAGTTAATCACCTCCCTACAGAAAGAGACGATACAAGAAATTCAACTCAAGATTGTAGATGAAGAAATTGAGGACATATTATCAAATAATTTATTTAAAGTGCATTTAACAAAAGCCTCAATAATTATTTGGTGGGTGCTTATATTTGTCCAGTTTCACACGTGTACAAGTGTGTATTATTTGCATGTGTGAATTGGAAATGTGTTTTTTTGCATATCCCAACTGCCCCTGAGACACCCTCTGAGAGTGAGGTCACGGCAAGTGTCTGCCATTATCAACGGCGACCGAGGAGCAATTAGGGTTAAGTGCCTTGCTCAAGGCTCAGGGATTCAAACAAGCAACCTTTCGGTTACTGGCCCAACGCGCTAACCGCTAAGCTACCTGCCTCCCTAATTAATAAATATATATATATTGTGGGGATCTGTTTTCTTATAACTAGATGTGATGCCTAGCTTAGAAAGAATACATTCATATGATTAAACATAATAGGTTTGTGCTGTACTGATATAGACTGTTTAACATAACAAGCTGTGATTAATGTGAGGAACCATTAGGGGGTAGGCCGAGACAGACTTGTGATTCTCACATACACAAACACAGCCTCTTTGTTAGAACGCTCAAGGACATGTGTACTGCAAAAGTGCTGACTCTCTGGACAAGTTGCAAAACAACTGACACCTGGCAACAGTGAAGCGCCAAGGGACTGGGACCAGCCTGTGCGCCAACGATAGGCTGAGTAAGTCTAAACCACGCTCAGTCTCTACTCTGATAGGCCAGCAGGGAGCGGGAACTATCTCTGTCAGAGTATTTAAAGATGAACTTATAACAATGGACCAGTTCTCTGTCAGCCCTGCGTGGAATTTCAGTGAGCCCGTATACGAACTCTCATACTTACCATTTAAATATTTGCATTAATAAAATACTAGTCTATTTTAGAAGACGTGTATTGACCTCTTTCTGTTCCTATACCAGATTTGAATTGACACAACTTATCAATATATATATATATATATATATACACACAGGGGCGGTGTGTTCATTAGGGCGATGCACTGCCAAACGGGAAAAGGAAGGGATTTTTTTTCTAATCAATTATATCACGGCAACAGTAGTTTTCAGTGTTCTAATCTAGACGTCTGATCTGCCACTAAATGTCCAATCAGGCTAAAGTCGTGCTTCAAATGGCCCCGCCCCTTTTGGGGCGATTTCAGTCAGGTTGAAAATCGCCCAGGAGTCTCTCATAGACTATCATGTAAAATATTTTTTTTTTCAAATATCAGAGCTTTCAATACAATCTCTATGGGTTCCGGGAGGGCTTGCACTTACGCGCTTTCGTCATACGTAACATAAGTAACCATGAACATAACTAAGAAAAGAGCGGGTAGCAGCGTCAATCAATTCACGTACAACTGTCAAGATGGCTAGCTTTGCGAGGCAAAGATGAAACTGAGGGCGCCACCAACCCTGGTATTTTTCTTGGACTTGTCAACTTTGTGGCACAATTAGATGAGGTGTTTGATGACCATCTTAAAAATGCTAAAGTTTTCAAGGGCACATCAAAGACCATTCAAAACGAGCTACTGGAGTGTATGCTAGCGGTCATGAGGGAACATATTGTGGAGGAGGTGAAGTCGGCGAACTTCGTAGCTATCCAAGCTGACGAGACCACGGATGTTTCTACACAGACACAGCTGGTGCTTGTGCTGAGGTACATAGATAGCAACCAAAAAGTGCAGGAGCGCTTTTTTGAGTTCCTTCCCATCTCGGAATCAACCTCAGTCTCAATCGCCAGTGTGCTTTTGGAGAGACTGAACGGTCTTTTTGCCGACGACGAGAAAGTCAAACTCATTGCGCAAGCTTACGATGGAGCCAGTGTGAGGGGAGAGAAGGCTGGTGTGCAGCAAAAGGTGCGTAAGCATTTCAAGAATGCCCATTACGTGCATTGCTATGCGCATCAGCTGAATTTGATCATGCAGCAAGCTAGAACAGTTTCAGTACAAGTAATGTAGCCTCTCTCTCTCTTTGTCCCTCCCTGTCTGTCTCTTTAACACACACACGCCCAAATCAGTTCACAGTTGATGTTGTTTAAAATAGTTATTTTTCATTTTTAAAAAAAGTTTAAAAAATATATATATATATATGTTCATTTTTACAAATCTATACAATTGGCCAGAATATGGTTGTTCATATTTACAAATCTATACAATTGGCCAGAATATGGTTGTTCATTTTTACAAAGCCATACAGATAGCTGTGTTTACCTTTTCTATAAATTATTTTCAAATTCTGTTTTCAGGCAAAATGTCTATCACTGTTCATTTTCACAAATCTATACAAGAGGGCAGAATATGGAAGTCTATAAAAATTTCTTATTACCAATAACTTGCATCAATGTTTTCAGTAGCCTCTATCAAAAGCTCCTGCTTGCTTGTTGTGAATTATGCTCAGGTGCACATATTTCCAATTCAACCATGAGGCCTTTTTGAAGCAAGTAATGTGTATATCAGTATTGACTTATATGCTGCCCCTGTCTTCATGTTGTTGCTGGACATATCTTTTTTTAAATGTGTGTAGGTCACCTAAATCATCAGAAAAATTGCCCCCCCCTGAGAATTTTTTCAGGAGCCGCCACTGTGCGTACGTACATGCATACATGCATACATGCATACATGCATACATGCATACATGCATACATGCATACATACACACATGCATACATACATGCATACATACACACATGCATACATACACACACACAGTACCAGTCAAAAGTTTCACACCTACACATTCAAGGTTTTTTATTTGTACTATTTTTTTTACATTGTAGAATAATAGTGAAGACATCAAAACTATGAAATAACACATATGGAATCATGTAGTAACAAAAAAAGTGTTAAATATATATTTGAGTTTCTTCAAATAGCCACCCTTTGCCTTGATGACATCTTTGCATTATCTCAACCAGCTTCACCTGGAATGCTTTTCCAACAGTCTTGAAGGAGTTCCCACATATGCTTAGCACTTGTTGGCTGCTTTTCCTTCACTCTGCCGTCCGACTCATCCACAACCATCTCAATTGGGTTGAGATCGGGGGATTGTGGAGGCCAGGTCACCTACAGCACCCGATGTCACAGGAAGGCCAAAAAGATAATCAAGGACATCAACCACCCTAGCCACTGCCTGTTCACCCCGCTATCATCCAGAAGGCGAGGTCAGTACAGGTGCATCAAAGCTGGGACCGAGAGAATGAAAAACAGCTTCTATCTCAAGGCCATCAGACTGTTAAATAGCCATCACTAGCACATTAGAGGCTGCTGCTGCCTATTGAAATCACTGGCCACTTTAAGAAATTGAACACTAGTCACTTTAATAATGTTTACATATCTTGTATTACTCATCTCATATGTATATACTGTACTTCTATTCTATAGTATATATACTTCTATTCTATAGTATCTTAGTCCATGCCGCTCTGTCATTGCTTGTCCATATATGTATATATTCTTAAATTCCATTATTTACTTAGATTTGTGTGTATTGGGTATATGTTGTGAAATTGTTAGATATTACTGCACTGTCGGAGCTAGAAGCACAAGCATTTCGCTACACCCGCAATAACATCTGCTAAAACACGTGTATGTGACAAACACAATTTTATTTGATGCAGCACTCCATCACTCTCCATCTTGGTAAAATAGCCCTTACAGTCGGGAGGTGTGTTGGGTCATTGTCCTGTTGAAAAACAAATGATAGTCACACTAAACCCAAACCAGATGGGATGGCGTATCGAATGCTGTGGTAGCCATGCTGGTTAAGTGTGCCCTGAATTCTAAATAAATCACAGACAGTGTCACCAGCAAAGCACCCCCACACCATAACACCTCTTCCTCTATGCTTTACGGTGGGAACTAAACATGCGGAGATCATCCGTTCACACACACCGCATCTCACAAAGGCACGGCGGTTGGAACCAAAAATCTCAAATTTGGACTCCAGACCAAAGGACACATTTCCACCAGTCTAATGTCCATTGCTCGTGTTTCTTGGCCCAAGCAGGTCTCTTCTTCTTATTGGTGTCCTTTAGTAGTGGTTTCTTTGCAGGAATTCGACCACGGAGGCCTGATTCACACAGTCCCCTCTGAACAGTGGATGTTGAGATGTGTCTGTTACTTGAACTCTGTGAAGCATTTATTTGGGCTGCAATTTCTGAGGCTGGTAAGTCTAATGAACGTATCCTCTGCAGCAGAGTTAACTCTGGGTCTTCCATTCCTGTTGTGGTCCTCATGAGAGCCAGTTTCATCATAGCGCTTGATGGGTTTTGCGACTGCACTTGAAGAAACTTTCTTGAAAGTTCTTGAAATGTTCTGTATGGACTGTCATTTCTCTTTGCTTATTTGAGCTGTTCTTGCCATAATATGGACTTGGTCTTTTACCAAATAGGGCTATCTTCTGTATACCCCCCATACCTTATCACAACACAACTGATTGGCTCAAAAGCATTAAGGAAAGAAATTCCACAAATTAACTTTTAAGAAAGCACACCTGTTAATTGAAATGCATTCCAGGTGACTACCTCATGAAGCTGGTTGAGAGAATGCCAAGAGTGTGCAAAGCTGTCATCAAGGCAAAGGGTGGCTATTTGAAGAATCTCAGATAAAATATATTTTGATTTGTTTAACACTTTTTTGGATACTACATGATTCCATATGTGTTATTTCCTAGTTTTGATGTCTTCGCTATTATTTTCCAATGTAAAAAATAGTAAAAATAAAGAAAAACCCTTGAATGAGTAGGTGTGTCCACATTTTTTGACTGGTAGAGTGTGTGTGTATATATATATATATATATATATATATATATATATATATATATATATATATATATATATATATATATATATACACAGTGGGGGAAAAAAGTATTTAGTCAGCCACCAATTGTGCAAGTTCTCCCGCTTAAAAAGATGAGAGAGGCCTGTAATTTTCATCATAGGTACACATCAACTATGACAGACAAAATGAGAAAAAAAATTCCAGAAAATCACATTGTAGGATTTTTAATGAATTTATTTGCAAATTATGGTGGAAAATAAGTATTTGGTCAATAACAAAAGTTTCTCAATACTTTGTTATATACCCTTTGTTAGCAATGACACAGGTCAAACGTTTTCTGTAAGTCTTCACAAGGTTTTCACACACTGTTGCTGGTATTTTGGCCCATTCCTCCATGCAGATCTCCTCTAGAGCAGTGATGTTTTGGGGCTGTCGCTGGGCAACACAGACTTTCAACTCCCTCCAAAGATTTTCTATGGGGTTAAGATCTGGAGACTGGCTAGGCCACTCCAGGACCTTGAAATGTTTCTTCCGAAGCCACTCCTTCGTTGCCCGGGCGGTGTGTTTGGGATCATTGTCATGCTGAAAGACCCAGCCACGTTTCATCTTCAATGCCCTTGCTGATGGAAGGAGGTTTTCACTCAAAATCTCACGATACATGGCCCCATTAATTATTTCCTTTACACGGATCAGTCGTCCTGGTCCCTTTGCAGAAAAACAGCCCCAAAGCATGATGTTTCCACCCCCATGCTTCACAGTAGGTATGGTGTTCTTTGGATGCAACTCAGCATTCTTTGTCCTCCAAACACGACGAGTTGAGTTTTTACCAAAAAGTTATATTTTGACCATATGACATTCTCCCAATCCTCTTCTGGATCATCCAAATGCACTCTAGGAAACTTCAGACGGGCCTGGACATGTACTGGCTTAAGCAGGGGGACACGTCTTGCACTGCAGGATTTGAGTCCTTGGCGGCGTAGTGTGTTACTGATGGTAGGCTTTGTTATTTTGGTCCCAGCTCTCTGCAGGTCATTCACTAGGTCCCCCCGTGTGGTTCTGGGATTTTTGCTCACCGTTCTTGTGATCATTTTGACCCCACGGGGTGAGATCTTGCGTGGAGCCCCAGATTGAGGGAGATTATCAGTGGTCTTGTATGTCTTCCATTTCCTAATAATTGCTCCCACAGTTGATTTCTTCAAACCAAGCTGCTTACCTATTGCAGATTCAGTCTTCCCAGCCTGGTGCAGGTCTACAATTTTGTTTCTGGTGTCCTTTGACAGCTCTTTGGTCTTGGCCATAGTGGAGTTTGGAGTGTGACTGTTTGAGGTTGTGGACAGGTGTCTTTTATACTGATAACAAGTTGAAACAGGTGCCATTAATACAGGTAACGAGTGGAGGACAGAGGAGCCTCTTAAAGAAGAAGTTACAGGTCTGTGAGAGCCAGAAATCTTGCTTGTTTGTAGGTGACCAAATACTTATTTTCCACCATAATTTGCAAATAAATTCATTAAAAATCCTACAATGTGACTTTCTGGATTTTTTTCCCTCAATTTGTCTGTCATAGTTGACGTGTACCTATGATGAAAATTACAGGCCTCTCTCATCTTTTTAAGTGGGAGAACATGCACAATTGGTGGCTGACTAAATACTTATTTTCCCCACTGTATATGAATATAAAACACACACGTGCAATCACATTCTCATGCACAATGGAAAAAAATAAATAATAATCCTCAGCTCCTTTTCATGTCTTTGGAATGTGTAACGACACCTTCCATAATACTATTAGATAGCTCTTTAATAGTTAGCTATAACTGAAAATGGTTATATTACTTGATACCTAGGTGATAGTGAGTGTTACTGACCAGCTGACGTCACTGGGTTTGATGAGGATACGTCGGTAGGCTCCGGCCAGAGAGTAGTCCCTCACCCTGTGTCTCATGTTGTCAATGTCCAGGTTATCTGCACTCAGCATCTCCCCATAGCCCTTCCCCACTGTTACAGAACAGGATGAAAATACAATAAAATCTGAAACACCCACACACCTCACCCACAGACCTCCACCCACATATCTGAATAGAATAGTATCCTCCAGAGTTATAGTAGTCCAGTGATTGAAATTCTTCCTCTCCTCTGCTTCTAACCCCACAGACAACAGGCATCAGAACAGCAGTTGTGTGGGGACTTTGCCCTGACATGGTGGAAGGATGCAGGGCTTTCTTACCGTGGTGAGTGGGGTAAATTACATCAAACCCTGGTAGGGGCATCACCACGTCCTGAATAGAGTGGGTCTCTGCCTCGGCTGCAGACAGCACGAATGCAGTGCCTGGAGATAGAGGGTGAATAGGAGGATGTGTACATTAGTTGGTTTGAGCCCCAACATAGAATAAGCACATTAACTCAGTCCAGCCTAGCAGGAGGTCTAAAGCCCTCTGTTAGACATGGATTATCACAAATTAGAGCCATCTGTGAGACAGGCACTCTGGGCTGTGTGCTCAATCTCTACAGAAGATTTAACAAAGGATTTAAAACTCAGGAGTTGTCCCCAAATACACCCACAAAGGCACACTAGACATAAATAGATAGGACCCACCTCCTCTGAGCACGAGGTCTCCCTCCACAGCCTTCAGTCCAAAGGCCTCAATGCGTCTGCTGACCATGGTGTTCCACATAAAGCTCTGGTAGCTGTGGATGTACATCAGCCGGTTGTTACGAGGGATCTAGAAGAGAAGAGGAGGGCCAACACAGGGAGTTAACCCACCATAAGTCAACCTGACGAGAACAGACTGAATGAATCTAACAAATCAACATTTGTTTCTCACCTTTAACAACATACAGTCAATTGGAACCACATAGGGATAAATAAATAATGTACATGTTTGGAAAGTGTACGCGAGTCACCCATTACGTCCTGATCAGTCATAACAGTGCATTTGCCAGTTAGTTTGTAAGCGTAAAAGCTGGCTCAGCTCACCATGGCGAATGCAGTGATGATGTTCTTCTTGCCGTACATGGAGAGGCCACGGAGCAGCTGTCCCTCCACACAGCGTTTCACAGGCAGCTTCTTCAGCGCTGCCTCTGGGTCCTGGGACTGGGCCCACTCCTCACGACACTTCACCAGGTAACCTTTCTCCGCTGCAGAGAGAAAGGTCATGGCAAATCAAGTCAAACACATGATCTTGCAATGATGCTTTGGCCATCTGGTAGCTGACATTACACACAAAAAGCATTCAAAACCGAGTCAAAGGAAGGAGAGTGGTGACTGTTTTACCTCCAGGGCGAGGCTTCAGGATCAGATCTATCACTTCATTCCAGTTGTCTTGCAGGATGGCCCTGGTCCAGACACAGAGGGACACAACAACAGTCAAATCACCCATCCCCTGCCTACCCCATAACCGTGGGCCAGTTACACTATGTACCGAGTGGTCATGTTCTTGCCTGCTGACCCCATACCCTATAGTATGTATGTCACTGGAGGCTGCTGAAGGGGGGACTGCTCATAATAATAGCTGGAATGGAGTGAATGGAATGGTATTGTGTTCGATAATATTCTACATATTTAGTTTGAGCCATTACTATGAGCCCATCCTCCCCAATTAAGGTGCCACCGGCCGCCGGTGATGTATGTGTGTCTATGTCCTTACTTGCCAACCTGGTGTGTGGGCACGGCGGTGGTGCCAAAGCGCTGCATGCCGTAGTAGTTGATGAAGCCTGTGTCTCTGAGGGAGGTCATGGCCTGCTGGACTTGCTCATCTGTCCCGGTGATGTTCCTGTGAGAGGCAACCAGCCAGGAACAAATAGCAACACAGAGCTGATTAAAATGTGTTGCTATTTGAATTGTGAATTGAATAACAGGGATTGGAGAGTAGTTAGAGTTACAAAGAATACGTTATAGCAAAGAGATTACAGACATATCACACGCAGCTAGTATCCACTGACCTGATGACCACAGTGAAGTGATTGCCCTGTAGTTCCCCCAGTTTCAGAGGGTGTTTCTTGTAGCAGAAGTTTCCCAGCTTGAAGTTATTGAGACACTTGTTGAGGTGAGACAGTCTTTCTGCTGTGACCCTGAAGGGACAGGCAACAAAGGTCCAGTGCAGTCAAAAACTTGATTTTCCTGTGTTTTATATACATTTCCACACTAGGACGTTGGGATAATACTGTGAAATTGTGAATATTATGATAATGCTTTTTTAGTGTAAGAGGTGTTTCTAAAGAGCGCCTGAAATTTCTGCTTGTTTTGCATGGGTGGAGTTTTGGCCTGCCTGGTGACATCACCAGGCGGTTTAAGTTAATAGACCAATAACAGAGTTCAGGTTAAATATCCCTCCAATTAAGCCACTCACTCAGACCACCCCCAGACAGTCCAAGCAAAATTCTTGCTTGAGAAATTGCTCTTTGCTAAGAAGCTATTTTTTGTAATAAATAATTAAAAACAATCACAGTAAAGGGCTCTCCACAGTGATTTCACAGTCTACACAAACGGAGCTACAGAGCTATGTTTGCGTCAGGTTCCAAAAATCCAGCCGCACATAAGTACGTAGAACTACGTAGAGAGCTACGCAAACAAACCTCAGTCGGATCTGTTGCAGATCCATTGCGTAGAGCCCTTAAGGTACTTACAGTGCCTTCGGAAAGTATTCAGACCCCTTGACCTTTTCCACATTTGGTTACGTTACAGCCTTATTCTAAAATGGATTAAATTGTTTTCCCCCTCAATCTAAACACAATACCCCATAATGACAAAGCAAA
Organism: Coregonus lavaretus; assembly: GCF_964263955.1. Lineage (NCBI taxonomy): Eukaryota > Metazoa > Chordata > Actinopteri > Salmoniformes > Salmonidae > Coregonus > Coregonus lavaretus. The sequence goes on from NW_028166892.1 coordinate 22,837, forward strand.
AATAGGTTCAGACATTTTTGAAAATGTATTAAAAATAAAAAACTGAAATATCACATTTACATAAGTATTCAGACCCTTTACTCAGTACTTTGTTGACGCACCTTTGTTAGCGATTACAGACTCGAGTCTTCTTGGGTATGACGCTACAAGCTTGGCAAACCTGTATTTGGGGAGTTTCTCCCATTCTTCTCTGCAGATTTGTATTTATTATGGATCCCCATTATTCCTGGGGTCCAGCAAAATTAAGGCAGTTATACAATTTTAAAAACATTACATTCACAGATTTCACAACACACCGAGTGTCCTCAGGCCCCTACTCCACCACATATCTACAATACAAAATTCATGTGTATGTGTGTGTATAGTGCGTATGTTATTGTGTGTATGCATGTATCTGTGCCTATGTTTGTGTTGCTTCGAAGTCCCCACTGTTCCATAAGGTGTATTTTTATCTGTTTTTTAAATCTAATTTTACTGCTTACATCAGTTACTTGATGTGGAATAGAGTTCCATGTAGTCATGGCTCTATGTTGTACTGTGCGCCTCCCATAGTCTGTTCTGGACTTGGGGACTGTGAAGAGACCTCTTGTGGCATGTCTTGTTGGGTATGCATGGGTGTCTGAGCTGTGCGCCAGTAGTTCAAACAGACAGCTCGGTGCATGCATCATGTCAATACCTCGCATAAATACAAGTAGTGACAAAGTTAATCTCTCCTCCACTTTAAGCAAGGAGAGATTGACATGCATATTTGTATGCTGTTTGTACCTACCCTGATAGGTTGACTGATAACCTGAACCAGGTTGCAGGAACTGGTTACAGTTTTAAGCTTTTTTTTGAGTGGGCAGCTTGATGAAAGCCAGTCAATATTTAAAATCACCCAGAAAATATACCTCTGTTGATATCACATACATGATCAAGCATTTCACACGTTATCCAGATTCTGACTGTTAGCACTTGGTGGTCTATAGCAGCTTCCCACAAGAATGGGCTTTAGATCCTCTCTCAGCTTTACAGGAATGTGGTTCTGAATATAAACAGCAACACCTCCACCATTGGCATTTCTGTATTTTCTGTAAATGTAATAACATTGTATTGCTACCACTGTATCAAAAGGTATTATATAAAGTGAGTTTCAGAGATAGATTATAAATGTCATCTGTTACTAGCAAATGATTGATTTCACGAACCTTGTTTCTTAAGCTACATATGTTAACTTAGGCTATTTTGAGCCGTTTTCTTTTGGGATGCTTACTTGTTATCATTGCTTTACTGGGAAGCTTAGCAAAAGTAGATATGCTTATGTTATTTATGTTAATGCAGGATGAGCTGCACACAGTGGACTTCCTACTAGGGCACACCGCCTCAGTGCTAACAGTATAAATCTGGTTCATAGGCACATGATTACTGCATACAACAGCTGTAGGATCAGCAGAGGCATTCAGGACAGTTAGAGGGAAATAAATTAGGTTACTTACATTGGGTCTACCAATGGCCCTGGTATAATGTACATTTGCTGAAGCATTATGACAACTCAGCTTCACAATGGTAGTGATTAACCGAGCTGGGCTTGGGTCATTGATAAGTCAGTGTCTTAACGCAGCCTTATAATGTTATGAAAGGATCCAGGAATCCAAATGATTTGGGTGGATCCCATCCTCCTTATAAAACATGTTTTGTTTCCAAAAGGTATGAAATTGTCAACAAAGTTAGCCATTGAGCAGCAATAATCACGTAGCCAGTTGTGAAGAGAAATAATCATGCTAAAGCATTCAACGCCACCAGAGCTCAATTTCGAGTCTCATAGAGTCTCCTGAGTGGCACAGTGGTCTAAGGCACTGCATCGCAGTGCTAACTGTGCCACTAGAGATCCTGGTTCGAATCCAGGCTCTGTCGCAGTCCAGGGTAGGGGAGGGAATGGCCGGCAGGGATGTAGCTCAGTTGATAGAGCATGGCGTTTGCAACGCCAGGGTTGTGGGTTAGATTCCCACGGGGGGCCATTATAAAAAAAGATGTATTCACTAACTGTAAGTCGCTCTGGATAAGAGCGTCTGCTAAATGACGTAAATGTAATAGAAAAGGGTCTGAATACTTATGAAAATACGTTATTTTTTTACATTTGCACACACACAAAAAACATTTCGCTTTGTCATTATGGGGTACTGTGTGTAGATTGATGAGGGATTTTATTTATTTAATCAATTTTAGAATAAGGCTGTAACGTAACACAATGTGGAAAAAGTCAAGGGGTCTGAATACCTTCCGAATGCACTGTATGTGTTACCCAGAAACGGCTGCATTGGACCTTTAATTAATACGTACATCATTACATGTGTTTGTCAGTTTGATGATAGTGGCAGGCCACCACACTCACTTGAGAACCGCAATCTCCTGCACAGTGATGGCTCTCTTGTCCTTGGTCCCCATGTAGGAGAACACATTAGGCCTCATCCTGGAGAAAAGAAGACGCACAAGTCAGGAGCTTAATTATCCTGTGAGAAATGCTATGAAAAAACTGTCTTCTACCTGAGGAACTTGGAGAGCACGTTGATGGCCTCCATGGTGTCCTTGTTCTCCTTGTAAAGGACAAAGTGGCAGAAGGCCCCACGGCTCTTAGGCCAGGAGTGTTTCCTGGGGGCTGTCCAGGGAGACAGAAGGAGTGAATTTTGGAGATACAGGCAGAGTATTAGATATCAAACACCTTCTGTCACCAGAGAATACATCCTCATCAGTAGTCAGGCCTTTGATAAGCTATTCAAACTACTACCTGGCTCTTTTATATTTTTAGGTGTAAGCAGCTCTGTTAAGGGCCCCAACACGTACAGCATTAACCACTTCTCTAACAACTTTTATGCCAGGAGCATCCTGCATGTCCTAAGACGCATCCTGCATGTCCAAAATGCTGCACTTGAACACTCATTCCCCATTGCTCTAAAGTCTAAAAACTAACCAACTGAGGTTCTGCTCCCTTAGCCTGAACAATAAGATAACACAGTTCATCACACCCTGAAAATAGTCATGACTATTTATTTACCATACAGACTGAAAAGAGTAACCATATTGAACAAGTGGGATAATCTGAGTGATGATGATGATTATTATTAGTGTGTCCATTTCTAACCACCATCCCTGACAACACAAGTCAGTTTGGTAAATTCCAGAAAATCCCATAAGACTGATGATGCCATGACAGACAAGGAGCTGACATTTAATCAGATGTGAGGCTACCAACATTTAATCCAACATTTACGGACTGGAGTCTCCTGAAACCTTTAACATTGCCTGTACCTCTCTCTCTCTTTTTTTGAGCAGTGTGGACAATGAATTCTTACCTGCAGCTGTTTTTACCTCTGTCCACACAGAGTAGAGCAAAAGGAATAGGATATAAACGATAAAAATATGTTACTAAAAGACGTCCATGGACCGCTAGGCAGACAGACCGGCAGGGGTAGAGGTCAGCATGCAGGTTTGGAGTGCTGATGTGTCTAAACTTTTCTGTGCAGCAAGTCGTGTACCATGGGCATGACAGAGCAGCCATTATTTGATGACTACCGTGCTGTGCTCTTTTTGCATAAGCTACTGAATTCACAGGAAATTATTGATGTGAATAATGTCAATGTCTTAACTGATCTCAAAATAGGCCAGTCCAGGAGATTTTGGGCCTTAAAGTTCACAGAAATCTGTATAAAGTCAAGATCCATAAGATCTCTCACAGGCCACGGGGTCAGGATCTTTAGTCAGTATCATCATGCAGGTTTGTTGTGTTGATTTTGCACATGCACCTGTTCATTCATGCAGCCTGCATATTATCCCATACACTAGCCAACCCAGTAGCTAGAGGCTCAGACAGAACCAAATGCAGTGAGAGACATGAGGCCAAGCTGAACAAGGGCATGCAGCACAACCCTTTTCCAACCATTCAATGATAACTTGTCCCATTCTGAAAATGTAAACTCTTTCTTGAAGCAAGAGACACAAACATGAGAGCGACTTGATTCTGTTCTATGATAGAGATTTCACCCTGCGATTGAAAGTAAACCAGAGAGAGACAACACACAAAAAGTCCATTACACCTATCTCCCATTCTCTCCTCTGTACCTGCGAGTGCTTTCGGCCCGGCTGCGTGGTAGGCCACTATGAACTTCTTTCCCTCCCGCTCCTCTGTCTTGGTCTCCAGTCCAGGGTACAGGGTCTTGACGGCTTTGTGGACCAGGGTCCGCTTCTCTTTGGTATCATCCGCCACCTGTGTCCAACCAGAAACAACTGGTCACCTTTCAAGACAGGTGAACTATTCAAAATTATATAAATCCACTGGTCAAGGTGGATAACAAACTACTCCTAAATTCTCAGACTTAATCAATGGGTTTGGAGAAACAGTCAGTGTATTCACCTCTATGGACACATTGCCTTCTTTGTTCTTGAAGAGCTGCAGCTGCTCAAGATCTTGTTTCTGCTCCTCTGTGAAAACCTCAGACCCTGGCTGCTCTGCCACAGTGGCCTCCTTGTGCAAGACAAACACAACCTCACAGTTTAAAGATGGAATCCGCAGTTGGGGAAACAGGACTAACTGGTGTCTCCAAGTGGCCACACACCTCTCCAAAGTGTGCATGGTTCCTAAGCAATTTCAATGCACTTTTATGACTTGAAGAAGAGTCTTCAACTATAAGGTATTTTTTTAAGCTCTCCTAGCTGTGCCGTTGAGGAACTAGAGCAAGCACACTTGTAGTTGTTTTGTTTGGAACACAACCCTGCATCCCCGCCATCACACAATTACTGTTGTTGTTTACACAATCCAAAAACGGTCCATTATAAATCACAATCTGGGTCAGGTGGGCATGATTTCAAAGCTTGTTCTATTGCCAACATGACTAGCTAAGTTCTCAAATATGATCTTACTCAAGGCAATTCAGAGAAACAGATTTCAATTTTGGTGCAGATAGAAAGAAGTCATGAGTGCATTCAGGTGCGTGTGCGGCAGTGTATTTTCTTCACAATAAACAAACATAGGCTCATTCTGTTCAGAACAACCCAGGGTATGACAACATGTCATCTTGTAAGTGTACATCAAACATAGTAATCATAAACATTGACACTATATATGACATGAATTGTGAAGTGAGATGTGAAGTGCACATTTGGAATCACAGGTGTTTGGCTTGCTTGTATGTTACTGTACAGCCACTATGTTCCAATATAGGTGCTTATTAGCGCTCAAATCGGCTATTTCCAACACGTAAACGGGTACGAGTGTAAAGGGCTACGGAGTCCAGCTTTAACTTCAGCAATGATTATATTTCACTCTAAACGGCAAGACGAAAGATAGTTATACTGATACATTGTTAGCTCACCTCAGCCTCCTCAGGAACCGAGAGATCATCCAACCGCACTGTCTTGCCTTCTTTGTTGACCTCATGCACCACAAAGTCAGAGTACCTAAATAAAGAGTATTAGATTATCTCTCTCATAACAAAACACAAACAGCAACACATATACATCACGCCACGGTTCAGATTACACTACAAGAGGACTAGAATCAGTACTAACCTCTCCTTGAGAATCCCAGAGAAGCCCTTGTGTTCACTGACAAACTTCAGAATCCCCACATCCAGCTCTGTGAGCCCATGCTTCATCATCTCTGCAAAAGCCTCTCCAGACCCTAACCCAGCCCCTTCTCCATCCTCTTCTTCCAATGGCTCTGTCTCCTCCCCCTCTGGCTCTTCTGCCTCATCCTGGGCTGGCTTGTGAGAGTGTCCTCCTCCGTTCTTCTCATCCTTCTGGACTCTGGGTCTCTTGGTGCTGTGGTCCACCTCATCCTCCGAGGCAGGGCAGGCCCTCTTCTCCCCCCCAGGGGCAGGGACCAGCATGGGCTCTGCATCCGCCATAGGGAACAAGCTGAGGGTCAAGAGAAGATAACAGGGACATGTGAATAAATAGGTCAACATCCCCACCACTACTACTACTAGACACTTCTCTTACACAGTAAATATTGGGAGAGTTGTGGTGAACACTTGACTTACAGCTTGCGTAAGGAAGGCTTAAAGATAAAGTTGTGTATTTGGCAGATGCCTGGTACTCGGATGGTTGAAGTCAGTAGATGGGGTGTATGGTACCTCAAAGCAACCCTAAAATAAATATTTTATGGACATAAGGATGTAAACAAGGCACTTTTAGTAAACAACATATGCCACAGTCTCCCAACAGTTGCTGACGGGGGAAAAAAGAGACTTAAGACTTTTGAAATAGTATTTTTCAGGGCTGTCAAACGATTTGAAAAAATCATCGAGTTGAATCGCATTTATGTGTGACGCTGCATGAGGCAAATGGTGGTCACACCAGATACTGACTGGTTCTGATCCACGCTCCTACCTTTTTTTTTTTTCTTCTCAGGTATCTGTGACTAACAGATGCATATCTGTATTCCCAGTCATCGGAAATCCATAGATTAGGGCCTAATGAGTTTATGTCAATTGACTGATTTCCTTATATAAACTGTAACGCAGTAAAATATTTGAAATTGTTGCGTTTAGTTTTGTTCAGTTTAGCAGTAATATAGCCGTGATTAGCTAGTTAGTTTCAATGTAAACATGACATGATAATTATTCTGGTCGGCTATAATCAAGAAGACAGTAAGTACTCTCTGCTAGCTAGCTACAGTAGCTGTGTTTCTTCTTCCTTGCTGAAAGAGTGTAACAACAACTTTTCATCCTGTGGCTTGGATGTAACCGCATTGTTGGAACCCAGTTCCATCCAACTGGCGAATTTCAACTAAATGGCAGATGGTTAGGAACCTTGTTTCATTTCACCTCTTTCTGATGGCATCGTCAACTGGCTAGGTAGCTACTGTAGCTTGGTTGCTAGCTAGCTAACGATAGATATTAGCTCATAACAATATGCTAAATCGTAACATGACTAGCTAAAGGCGCCAACACATTATTAGCCAGTGAAAAGCTATGCATAACTACATGAATGCAACATAAAATACTGACATAAACTAGTATTTAATTTTGAAATGTGATTTACCTGCTTGTATAGAAGTTCAGTAAAGTGCGCACAGTGAAGTACACCAGTTTTCCTACACACGTGTGTATGCTCGAATCTAGAAATAGTCAAGTCTTGAAACCCGCCCATATCAAACACTCATTGGCTGAAGGGCATGTCAATAAAAAAACTCCAGTTTCTCTAACAGTGGTGGAGCTCGTTTAGCATGGCCCGGTGTCCCTTTGATGTAGCGATTTCCAAATGAACGGTCTAAAATGAACAAACTCATTGTAGGGGCTTCCTGGAGTTCGGGGCCCCCAGATAGCATATGATAGCAAAATGTGTAGAATTGCAGGAAATTCGCTTTAAAACTGCAACATTTTATTTAAGCCTGATGACAAAATGTGTAGAATAGCATTATAAAACTATATGCCTTCCTAATGAAAACTAGTTAGACAATTCTAACATACATGTATATTTTATGGAAAATATATGTATGTTTCTGGAAGATGCACCATGCTGCCTTTTTCACAACATGACCGAGCAGCGCCGATTACTGTTCGTTTTGAGAAGGTCACTCCTCCCTCACCCCTTTTGCCCGTTCCAGTCACGGGCCATAGACTGGTGCCCAGCATAATCGAATCCGCCTAATGTATCAGGATTAGGGTTACATTGGCCACACGCCACAGTGTTTCAATATATAACACTATCTTTCATTTATGAACAGCCTATGATTCAGCTTCCACATAGGGTTCAATGCCGATTCTAGCTTCTATACTTTATACTTCTGATAATCTAGTAATAAACTAGGCCTATAATAACAAAATGTAGGCTAATCACAGTTTGCCAATCCCAGGCAGGCCTATTCTCATTGGTCTTTTTGGATAAGAGCGTCTGCTAAATGACTAAAATATAAATCTAAAAAAATGAAATAGGCCTATTTGTAGGATAATTGTTGTTCTGGATCAGAGAAAGTGATATATGTGATCCAGGGTGACAAAATAACGGATTATGTTTGCCATAATATGACCCACCAGCTATGGATTTATGGGGTGTGACAACAGATAATTAAATTGCAGATACATTTTCAAACCCATTGACCTAACCAGCTAAGCCTATACTGGTCCCCGTTGAGGCCTAGTCATTCCCCAGTATTCTAAACAGCTCTCCACATTGGATGGCATCCTAAAAGATAGAAACTCTGCCAGAACCAGCATGTCAATAACGTGTCTTGCAAAAATATCAAATAGGGTGGATAATTTAGCTGGAGGCTCTCTGTTATACAGGGCTCCCCTCTCCCTTGCTCATGATATGCCCCAGTTAGCCTATACTCTTAGAAAAAAGGATTCCAAAAGGGTTCTTTGGCTGTCCCCATAGGATAACCCCTTTTTGGTTCCTGGTAGAACCCTTTTTGGTTCCAGTTAGAACCCTTTTGAGTTCCATGTAGAATACTCTATGGAAAGGGTTTTTACATGGAACCCAAAAGGGTTCTACTTGGAACCAAAAAGGGTTATTCAAAGGGTTCCCCTTTATGGGGACAACATAATAACTATTTTAGGTTCTAGATAGAGGCCTAATGAGCTAAAAGTGCTTTGACGTGGGGATAAATAGGAAGGCAGGCAGGGGAAATTCTTTAATGTTCAAGACATCAGAGACATTAATAAAATCGGATAGTCTAATGTTAACGAGAGAGGGACTCAGTCTTTTTGGTTTTGGTTCTTTCAATATAGGCGCTCCTTTTCGCGCTCACCTCAATTGTGACAGTTGTGCGCGGCCATGTAGCATGTAGCTCCAGTGCCTGAGCGCGCCTCCTCCTCCTAACGACAGAGGGAGTGCGCGTTCTCCAGAGAGAAGGCTGGAGACAAGAGAGCGAGAGATCCTGGCTGCTGCCGTTGAGCTGCCGCTGCTGCTGAAGGGAAGGAGGAAAACATCATGAGCTCCAGGAAAGGTATGGAAATCTTTTCTATTTTTCAAATATTCCGACTACATGACAGCGTTTGTTGGTTTTGGTTAGAGGTGGTGAAATTACGCGCGTGCGTGGGTTTCCAACCTTTTTGGTAAACGATGCTTGGACCGGCCAGCTACAGCTAGAGACTGATGTGTTGTTCTTTCTCTCTGTCCCCCTCTCCGTGCTCGGACGTCGGTCCTACCTCTGCATGAATCTAATATCTTCTAGTGATGGCCATCCAGGCCCGAAAGAGAAGGCCCAAGGGGAAAAAAGACAAAGCAGCCCACGGAAAGAGGTAAGCAGGGTGGCGTTCGGAATGGAGTGGACGTGGTGCTGTGTTCGTTTGTTGTGTCTCTTGTGTCAGGTCGTGACGGCGGTTATTAGGCTTTCTATAGAACGTCAGCCAACTAGGCTGTCATTGTTGGCAGTGGCTGGTTGAGTAGCTGGTGCGAAGGCAACAAACGGGGGAGAGTCTGTTTTTGCGTACGTATGGCAAAACGCACACACAGGCAGGCAGGCATATTGCGAGGGCGATGGTGCAGGTGCTGGCACGCGAGCTCGGGCTGGCCTCTGCGGCTCAAATCCAGCTCGCCTGGGCGCTCCAACTGTGTGGTGTCGGAAGTTGCCATTGGCAACGTCCCTCGGCCCCCTTGTGTATGGATAGGTCGATGGATATCTCGTGGCTTTTTGCCCAAGGAGGATATCATTTTACATTTACATTTTAGTAATTTAGCAGATGCTCTTATCCAGAGCGACTTACAGTTAGTGAGTGCATACATTTTTCATACTGGCCCCCCGTGGGAATCGAACCCACAACTCTGGCGTTGCAAGCGCCATGCTCTACCAACTGAGCTACAGGAGGCCCCATATGAATTGCCTGCTGGATTTGTTGATCGTAGGCCTAATCAATCAGCATTGACTGACTCTCTGTCTGTGAAAACCCAGTTGGGTATTTTTTTACGTTCATGCTGGGTTTGGTTCTAGCAGCTGGAACTTTTTGAATGTAATCCTTAGGTAATGTTCAGGAGGTGTGGCTTATTAGGGGTGTGGCTTTCAGATAGCCCTTATTGACAACCCGTGAGAGTAAATATAATTATTGTTCATCATGTTAAGTTTATATACTGCAAATAAACATTTTCCTTAAAATGTTTTGCATTTTACACATTCTTCTAGAGTATAAAGATTATTTATTACCAGAGGTGTTGACTTGAGTTACATGACTTGGACTCAAGTCTGACTCAAGTCACAAATTTGAGGACTTGAGACGACTTGATAGAAAATAAAATGACTTGACTTGGAGCTTAAAGACTAGGGACTCGACTTTGACTTGAGACTGATGACTTGAAACTATCTGGCCAGGTTTTGTAACGTTTTGTCACTCAGTCTCCGTGGATTACTCTCCATGCAGCCAGAGACAGTACTTGTAAAAAAACAGATTGGCTAGTGAAACGCACACTTAGCCCTCTGATTGGACCAGCACAGGTCAGGTAGATTCGATTATGCTGAGCAGCGGGGCACCGGGCATCGGGCGAAAGCGGAGAAGGCAGGCGTGCCCTTCTCAAATCGAATAGTAATCTGCCCAGCATGGTGCATTGTCCAGAAACATACATCTCTTTTCCATAAAATAAATGTTAGAACTAGTTTCCATTGGGAAGGCAGATAAAGCGTTTTTATCAAAAGCAATCCCTTTTGCATGGGAAAACACAGAATCCTAGAAATTACTACACGTGCTTAATTACGTCGCTGTGGGCTTTGAACGGGCATCTGGCTCACGCCTGGGATGCAGCCCGGTTCCAAATCGAATGCAATAAACTTTCAGCCGATGCAAAACACGCCTACACGGGCGCCCAGGCAGGATTAATCGAACCCCCTCAAGGAGAAGGTTTTGTGGGGTTGTGAGTGTGAAACAATGGGAAAATTATAAACAATTCATACATATTTTAATAGGCTACATATAGTATAGCCTACCATTTGTATTTTATATTCATACCTTTGCTGGTCACAAACATAGGCCTACAGCATTGCACCAAATTCTTGTTTCAAAAACAACTAATCTGTGCTTCTGAACCAAGAAGTTGCGGGTCTTGACTGTTGACCAATGACCAGTCATCAGCATTGATGCACAAAGGCGGGCGCACATATCCAGATTAGTGACCAGAAAGCGCTTGTTTAATTTTCTCCGGTTTTGCCTGTCAAAAACAGAGTAGCCTACCTAAATTGATATTATCCATATAAAGTACAGTTTAGCAATCTGCTACAGATGCATCTTTGCCACAACAATCAGTCTGGTCTCATAGACTAGACTTAACATAGTAAACGTACATCCGGGACACTCAAATTATTATTATGTGTTACGTTTGGTATGGTTACATAAGACAGATGGTTACTTATGGCAAAAACTAAAGTAGGGTGGTTGGTCAGGGTGGGTGGGTATATAACGCGAATGTCTAGCAACCCAAAGTTTGTGAGTTCGACTCTCATTACGGACAACTTTAGCATTTTAGCTCATTAGCAACTTTTCAACTACTTACTACTTTTTAGCTACTTTGCAACTACTTAGCATGTTAGCTAACCCTTCCCCTAACCCTAACCTTAACCCTTTTAGCTAACCCTTCCCCTTTAACCTAACTCCTAAACTTAACCTTAACTCTAACCCTAATGCCTAGCTAACCTAGCCACCTAGCTAGAATTCGTAACATATCATAAGTTTAGCAAATTTGCAACATATTGTACATTTAGCAAATTCGTTACATATTGTAGGTTTTGCAAATTCGTAACATATCATACTAAATGGAGTGTCTCGGATTTATGTACAGAATAATATAATGCTCTGAGACCAGGTTGCAACAATAGGCTACCTGGTGATTTCATTGATAATTTACATATTTCAGATAGGCCTAGTTTGGGTGGGTTACAATTATATATACCTTAGTGGTGGGTACTGGCTATATGTCTAAAGATAGCTGTAACATCACACTACCTTCAATACTTATGGGATAAGAAGTAACTTTCTGGCAAATTAATTACGATATTTGTGAGGAAGAAAAAGGCTACAGACAGATCATGCTTTCCATCCGAACCTGCAACCTCCACTGCATACAGGTAGGCCATATGATCCTGCTTGATCTGGACTCCAGAGAAGTGACAATATGACATGATATCCCTAGTTGATATTGACTGCTAACATGAATGACTTTCAGCTCAAAATGCAGGTGTAAAACGCAGTTTATTTCGGTACCTTGTGTTTTGAAAATGCATCACCGTTTATGGCTGTAATGACAGGCTACATTTGCGCAGCGATTATGCACGTGTGTTCGCCCTTTGCGCACATGCGTGCGCAGGGGTTGGAAGCTTTGAACCACTCCTTTTTGGGGATCACGGGTCAAAAAGTTTGAAAACCACTGAGCTAGAACAGATTGCTAATTTGATTTACAGCTATAGGATCGGGTGCAGCGCAAATGTCAAATTGTAGGGAGAAAAGATTGACATAAATGAATATGCAGCTCCAAAAAAATGTGGTGATCAAGAATAAGAACCGTTTACTTTGCAAGCTCAACAGCATTGGGGCTTCAAGCAATAATTACTAGCATGGGCTTACTGGTCTTTTGGACAAAATTGCTTAAAATCGATAATTTACTTATGAAGCTTGTATTAGGAATTTATTGTAAAAATGAATTATTACATAATCTAAATGTGTTGTTGACAAAATAATTTTGAAGGGCTGTCTGGGAGCCTCAATAAATATACAAAGATTTGTAGTTGAACAAGTCATTGCATGTATAGATTTTTTTAAACTTTTGACTTGACTTGACTTGACTTGCTCTTAGAATGCACGACTTGGACTTGACTCGACCCGTTCTACTTGGGACTCGACTTGAGACTTGGACCTTGTGACTTGAGACTTGCTTGTGACTCAAATAATAGTGACTTGGTCCCACCTCTGCTTATTACATATTATAATAAGGTGGTATCTATCCCAACAAGGGAATTTTCATAGGTTTTTAGGGAAATCATATACCTCTGTAAGCCTTATTGAAGCTACAAAAATGTCAAAAATGTCAGAAATGTCAAAATGTCAATTTTTGTGATAACTATTTAACAGAACAGATGAACAGGAATTCCATTTACTCTCACGGGTGGCCACGCCACGGCCCCACTAAACTACACCTCCAGTCTTCTGATCTGACCCTTTGGGTCATATCTCAATAACCCAGCACCAATAACCCAACTTGCTTTTTTTAAAGAAAACAACCCAACTAAGTGACCCAATGCCTCCAACCCAGCAGTTGGGTCAACCAAACAACCCAGCATTTTTTTTGTGTACTAAGCTACTTCAGCTGGAACTGAGACTGAAACCCTGAGCCTTGGTTGGGGGTTGTAAATGAGATCTGACTGATGTGACAGGCTTCCTTGGCCTCATTGCAGTAATGACAGCATAGAGACGGATAAGCATCCCAAATGAATAGACTAGATACTTTCACCGGCTTAAAGGCGCTATTTGTGAATCGCACTGGGGTAGGTGCCTGCTAGATGGCTATTGGTGATGTAGCCTAACAGAGTGTTTGTGTAGATGAGGCACTTCTACTAGAGTGAGATAGATCTGGTGCGAAATATGGGTATGTGAGTGCTGTCTATCGCATGGTGCGTGAGCCGGTTATGACAAAGTGCAGTAGTTGGTGTGCACACGGCGGCGCAGTGGTTCTGTAAAGTGCATTCGAATTGGTCTGGAGAGAGAGGAGCCAACTTCATGGCACGATGCTATTGGACCGAAGTCACCGGTGTAGTCACTGGCCACAATTCGGTGATGCCATACCAAGGTTCTGCCCAAAGATGTGCACTGTGGAAGGTGCTGGAATCGGTGTTGCTTCAGGATACATTCACAAAATTATTCTACACGTCACTCACAAACATGTCAAATAGAAATGGATTGAAGCACTGTTTTTTTCTTCTTAGTATTAATTGAATGATGTTAGAAATGTATCCTGCAACAATGTATCTTGTTATCATGCTGTTATAATGGATCTATGACAATGTATGTATCAATTTCAGTTGATTCAAATGGGGTCTGTTGACATCATGTGTGGCTTCATGAGTATTGGCATTGCTCTGAAAGAGACCTTAAAAATAAACCTGTATAACCCTCTATCTTGGCCTTTGCCACCTTTTTTAAAGGTCATAGCTGTGTGTTTTGTTAAAGCTTGGCTGGTGCTGGGAACAATCTCTCTGTAGAGACATGCTTTGAGCTGGAGTGGAAACCACAACAAACAAATGCACGGCATGTTCTCAGGTGACATAGCAATACTCAGGCAACAAGTTGTCCTTCCTGTCCATACATTTTCTGTGTGTGTGCACATGAGTATATAAGCTAATAATGTGTGCCCACGTGTGTTGTTTTGTGTATGGGTAGGCCCCTCAGGAGGAGTATGTATACATGTCTGTTTATTGCTACAGACAGGAGGCTCATCTAGACCTAACTGAAACCAGAGGGGGCCAAAGCAAAGCAGTAGTACCATCGACTCAAATCACAACTCTCCTCTGTTTGCACCCCCCGGCCCCTGGAGGGTTACGCCCACCCGTCGACCCTCCCCCTGCCTATTTGGCTGACATCTGACCGGGCCACACCCTGCCAACAGAACAACACAGGGCCTGAGAGAGGAGTATCACAACAAAGCTGGGAAGAATAGAGGCTCCTTTCACTGATCCTCAGCAACAGCTACAGCGACAGAACAGAACAGGGCAAACAGACAGCAGGGGATTACACACACACACACACACACACACACACACACACACACACACACACACACACACACAGGAAGAGTGCTGCTGGGTGTGGTGCAGAGAGTATGTGTGTGTGTGTGTGCCTTCATGTCCATGTGTACATTTGTGTTAGGCTATGTAGATGGGATGGTATATTCTACAGTTTTTGATATTCTACAGTTTTAGGTGTTTTATCTGCTTTTTTATAATGGCGCCGGAGGGGATGGCTGCCGTTTTACAGGCTCCTAACCAACTGTGCTATTTTGTGTTTTTTTACGCATTGTTTGTAACTTATTTTGTACATAATGTTGCTGCTACCGTCTCTTATGACCGAAAAGAGCTTCTGGATATCAGAACAGCGATTACTCACCTCGAACTGGACAAACTTTTTCTTTAATGAGTCTGACGCGAAGGATATACTGTTTCTCCGAGACTAGGCCCAAATCACCGTCATTTGCGTGAAGAAAAGACGGAGGTACAGGGGGCGGAGATCGGGGTGCCTTGTGAGAATTTGTCGGTGAGTGGGTAACCCGCCTCTACCATCCGTTCTATTGGCCAACATGCAATCACTGAAGAATAAACTGGATGAGCTCCGTTTGAGACTATCCTGTCAACGGGACATTACAAACTGTAATGTCTTATGTTTCACCGAGTCGTGGCTGAACGACGACACGGATAATATACAGTTGGCTGGGTTTTCAGTGCATCGGCAGGACAGAACTGCTACGTCCGGTAAGACGAGGGGTGGTGTTGTGTGTCTATTTGTCAATAACAGCTGGTGTGCAATGTCTAATATTAAGGAAGTCTCGAGGTATTGCTCGCCTGATGTAGAGTACCTCATGATAAGCTGTAGACCACAGTATCTACCAAGAGAGTTTTCATCTATATTTTTCGTAGCTGTCTATTTACCACCACAAACCAATGCTGGCACTAAGACCGCACTCAACGAGCTGTATAAGGTGGCCGGGGACTTTAATGCAGGCAAACATAAATCCGTTTTACCTCATTTCTACCAGCATGTCACACGTGCAACCAGAGAAAAAAAACTTTAGACCACATTTACTCCACACACAAAGCTCTCCCTCGCACTCCATTTGGAAAATCTGACCATAATTCTATCCTCCTGATTCCTGCTTACAAGCAAAACTAAAGCAGGAAGTACCAGTGACTCACTCAATACGGAAGTGGTCAGATGACGCGGATGCTACGCTACAGGACTGTTTTGCTAGCACAGACTGGAATATGTTGCGGGATTGTTGCATTTGCACCCCAGTATCTCTATTTGCACATCATCTCTTGCACATCTATCATTCCAGTGTTAATACTAATTGTAATTATTTTGCACTATGGCCTATTTATTGCCTTACCTCCATAACTTGCTACATTTGCACACACTGTATATATATTTTCTGTTGTATTTTTGACTTTATGTTTTGTTTTACCCTATATGTAACTCTGTGTTGTTATTTTTATCGCACTGCTTTGCTTTATCTTGGCCAGGTCGCAGTTGTAAATGAGAACTTGTTCTCAACTGGCTTACCTGGTTAAATAAAGGTGAAAAAAATTAAAATATATTCATCCAATGGCATTGAGGAGTATACCACCTCAGTCACCGGCTTCATCAAAAAGTGCATTGACGACATTGTCCCCACAGTGACCGTACGTACATATCCCAACCAGAAGCCATGGATTGCAGGCAACATCCGCACCGAGCTAAAGGCTAGAGCTGCCGCTTTCAAGGAGCGGGACACTAATCCGGACGCTTATAAGAAATCCCGCTATGCCCTCAGACGAACCATCAAACAGGCAAAGCATCAATACAGGACTAAGATTCAATCCTACTACACGGGCTCTGATGCTCGTCGGATGTGGCAGGGCTTGCAAAGTATTATGGACTACAAAGGGGAAACCCAGCCGCGAGCTGCCCAGTGACGCGAGCCTACCAGAGGGGCTAAATGCCTTTTTATACTCGCTTCGAGGCAAGCAACACTGAAGCATGCATGAGAGCACCAGCTGTTCCAGACGACTGTGTGATCACGCTCTCCATAGCCGATGTGAGCAAGGCCTTTAAACAGGTCAACATTCACAAGGCCGCGGGGCCAGACGGATTACCAGGACGTGTACTCAGAGCAAGCGCGGACCAACTGGAAATGTCCCTGACTGAGTCTGTAATACCTACAGTGGGGGAAAAAAGTATTTAGTCAGCCACCAATTGTGCAAGTTCTCCCACTTAAAAAGATGAGAGAGGCCTGTAATTTTCATCATAGGTACACGTCAACTATGACAGACAAATTGAGAAATTATTTCTCCAGAAAATCACATTGTAGGATTTTTAATGAATTTATTTGCAAATTATGGTGGAAAATAAGTATTTGGTCACCTACAAACAAGCAAGATTTCTGGCTCTCACAGACCTGTAACTTCTTCTTTAAGAGGCTCCTCTGTCCTCCACTCGTTACCTGTATTAATGGCACCTGTTTGAACTTGTTATCAGTATAAAAGACACCTGTCCACAACCTCAAACAGTCACACTCCAAACTCCACTATGGCCAAGACCAAAGAGCTGTCAAAGGACACCAGAAACAAAATTGTAGACCTGCACCAGGCTGGGAAGACTGAATCTGCAATAGGTAAGCAGCTTGGTTTGAAGAAATCAACTGTGGGAGCAATTATTAGGAAATGGAAGACATACAAGACCACTGATAATCTCCCTCGATCTGGGGCTCCACGCAAGATCTCACCCCGTGGGGTCAAAATGATCACAAGAACGGTGAGCAAAAATTCCAGAACCACACGGGGGGACCTAGTGAATGACCTGCAGAGAGCTGGGACCAAAGTAACAAAGCCTACCATCAGTAACACAAATTGAGAAATTATTTCTCCAGAAAATCACATTGTAGGAATTTTAATGAATTTATTTGCAAATTATGGTGGAAAATAAGTATTTGGTCACCTACAAACAAGCAAGATTTCTGGCTCTCACAGACCTGTAACTTATTCTTTAAGAGGCTCCTCTGTCCTCCACTCGTTACCTGTATTAATGGCACCTGTTTGAACTTGTTATCAGTATAAAAGACACCTGTCCACAACCTCAAACAGTCACACTCCAAACTCCACTATGGCCAAGACCAAAGAGCTGTCAAAGGACACCAGAAACAAAATTGTAGACCTGCACCAGGCTGGGAAGACTGAATCTGCAATAGGTAAGCTGCTTGGTTTGAAGAAATCAACTGTGGGAGCAATTATTAGGAAATGGAAGACATACAAGACCACTGATAATCTCCCTCGATCTGGGGCTCCATGCAAGATCTCACCCCGTGCGGTCAAAATGATCACAAGAACGGTGAGCAAAAATTCCAGAACCACACGGGGGGACCTAGTGAATGACCTGCAGAGAGCTGGGACCAAAGTAACAAAGCCTACCATCAGTAACACACTACGACGCCAGGGACTCAAATCCTGCAGTGCCAGACGTGTCCCCCTGCTTAAGCCAGTACATGTCCAGGCCCGTCTGAAGTTTGCTAGAGTGCATTTGGATGATCCAGAAGAGGATTGGGAGAATGTCATATGGTCAGATGAAACCAAAATAGAACTTTTTGGTAAAAACTCAACTCGTCGTGTTTGGAGGACAATGAATGCTGAGTTGCATCCAAAGAACACCATACCTACTGTGAAGCATAGGGGTGGAAACATCATGCTTTGGGGCTGTTTTTCTGCAAAGGGACCAGGACGACTGATCCGTGTAAAGGAAATAATGAATGGGGCCATGTATCGTGAGATTTTGAGTGAAAACCTCCTTCCATCAGCAAGGGCATTGAAGATGAAACGTGGCTGGGTCTTTCAGCATGACAATGATCCCAAACACACCGCCCGGGCAACGAAGGAGTGGCTTCGTAAGAAGCATTTCAAGGTCCTGGAGTGGCCTAGCCAGTCTCCAGATCTCAACCCCATAAAAAATCTTTGGAGGGAGTTGAAAGTCCATGTTGCCCAGCGACAGCCCCAAAACATCACTGCTCTAGAGGAGATCTGCATGGAGGAATGGGCCAAAATACCAGCAACAGTGTGTGAAAACCTTGTGAAGACTTACAGAAAACGTTTGACCTGTGTCATTGCCAACAAAGGGTATATAACAAAGTATTGAGAAACATTTGTTATTGACCAAATACTTATTTTCCACCATAATTTGCAAATAAATTCATAAAAAATCCTACAATGTGATTTTCTGGAATTGTTTTCCTCATTTTGTCTGTCATAGTTGACGTGTACCTATGATGAAAATTACAGGCCTCTCTCATCTTTTTAAGTGGGAGAACTTGCACAATTGGTGGCTGACTAAATACTTTTTTCCCCCACTGTACATGTTTCAAGCAGACCACCATAGTCCCTGTGCCAAAGAAAGCAAAGGTAACCTGCCTAAATGACTACCGCCCTGTAGCACTCACGTCGGTAGCCAAGAAGTGCTTTGAAAGGCTGGTCATGGCTCACCTCAACACCATCATACCGGAATCCCTAGACCCACTCCAATTCACATACCACCCCAACAGATCCACAGATGATACAATCTCAATCGCACTCCACACTGCCCTTTCCCACCTGGACAAAAGGAACACCTATGTGAGAATGCTGTTAATTGACTACAGCTCAGCGTTCAACACCATAGTGCCCACAAAGCTCATCACTAAGCTAAGGACCCTGGGACTAAACACCTCCCTTTGCAACTGGATCCTGGACTTCCTGACTGGCCGCCCCCAGGTGGTAAAGGTAGTCAACAACAACACATCTGCCACGCTGATCCTCAACACGGGGGCCCCTCAGGGGTGCGTGCTCAGTCCCCTCCTGTACTCCCTGTTCACCCACGACTGCGTGGCCAAGCACGATTCCAACACCATCATTAAGTTTGCTGACGACACAACGGTGGTAAGCCTGATCACCGACAACGATGAGACAGCCTATAGGGAGGTGGTCAGAGACCTGGCCGTGTGGTGTCAGGACAACAACCTCTCCCTCAATGTGAGCAAGACAAAGGAGATGATCGTGGACTACAGGAAAAGGAGGGCCGAACACGCCCCCATTCACATCGACGGGGCTGTAGTGGAGCGGGGTGAGAGTTTCAAGTTCCTTGGTGTCCACATCACCAGCAAACTATCATGGTCCAAACACACCAAGACAGTCGTGAAGAGGGCAAGACAACACCTTTTCCCCCTCAGGAGACTGAAAAGATTTGGCATGGGTCCCCAGATCCTCAAAAAGTTCTACAGCTGCACCATCGAGAGCATCCTGACCGGTTGCATCACCGCCTGGTATGGCAACTGCTCGACATCCGACCGTAAGGTGCTACAGAGGGTAGTGCATACAGCCCAGTACATCACTGGGGCCAAGCTTCCTGCCATCCAGGACCTATATACTAGGCAGTGTCAGAGGAAGGCCCAAAAAATTGTCAAAGACTCCAGTCACCCAAGTCATAGACTGTTCTCTCTGCTACCGCACGGCAAGCGGTACCGGAGCGCCAAGTCTAGGTCCAAAAAGCTCCTTAACAGCTTCTACCCCCAAGCCATAAGACTGCAGAACAATTAATCTAATGGCCACCCAGACTATTTACATTGACCCCCCCCCCCCCCCCCCCCCCCCCCTCTTTGTTTTTACACTGCTGCTACTCTCTTTTTATTATCTATGCATAATCACTTTACCCCTACCTACATGTGCAGATTACCTTGACTAACCTGTACCCCCTCACATTGACTCGGTACCGGTACCCCCTGTATATAGCCTCATTATTGTTATTTTATTGTGTTACTTTTTTTATTTTTTACTTTACTTTATTTAGTAAATATTTTCTTAACTTTATTTCTTGAACTGCATTATTGGTTAAGGGCTTGTAAGTAAACATTTCACGGTGTTGTATTCGGCGCATGTGACAAATAAAAATTGATTTGATTTATGTTATGAACAAGGTATTGACTGTGTGGTTCACTCATTTCTATCACAACTCTTTTCATCCAACTTCTGCTTATTTATTGGTTTACAGTCAGTTAGTAACTTAGTAAAGTGATCCTATCACTCTTTCACCAACTCATTCACACAGGCATACAGTAGGCTGCATGCTCACACTTATCCTGACATGACTGCCTGGGCGCTGAGTCATGAATGAGTCATAGTTCAACCTTTCAATGTCTAGCTTCAATGCTGCCAGAATTATTACATGATGCTTATACCTGTTTGTGTTATTACACTTTATATGCATTATCAGATAGATTTGTAGGTAAACACACTGAGATGAATGATGGCTAAACCTCCCCTCACTCTAGAGATATCGTTCTAGATTACTCAGTCATTTCAATTCTGAGTTTATGATGATTTCTGCTAGCATTAGCTCAGAACCACTAGAGCAGTCATACTCAACTGGCAGACCGCGGTCCGGAACCAGACCCCCCAAAAAATGTTTTTAGGATCTCAGTCGGGCTTTCAACATACTGCTCTTGAGTTATAATATATAATATAATATAATATGCCATTTAGCAGACGCTTTTATCCAAAGCGACTTACAGTCATGCGTGCATACATTTTTTTTTGTGTATGGGTGGTCCTGGGGATCGAACCCACTACCTTGGCGTTACAAGCGCCGTGCTCTACCAGCTGAGCTACAGAGGACCACATAGAATGTGCAATTTTGAAATTTGGTAGTGCATGGGCAGTTTTCCTCTTGTTATGTGATTCACTGCCATTCATAACCTGTCAGAAATGTCCAGTTGATCAACTAGCCCATGTTAGCTAGGTAGATATATCTGCATTGCTTGCTGTTTGGGGTTTTAGGCTGGGTTTCTGTATAGCTCTTTGTGACTGCTGACGTAAAAAGGGCTTTATAAATCAATTTGATTGATTGATAAGTTAGGCTAACCAGAAATCTAAATCTTGTAGTTATTATGACCAGATTACGTGCCCTTTGTTGAGTCACTCCGGTATCATGTGAACACCCACAATATTCGTCCAAACCTTTGCCACAGAGAGAAGGTGTGTGACTGGACCTTCTCAAATAGTAATTGAGTACCCCTGCACTAGAGCTTCAATGACATTGCCATAATTATGTGTACCACAGCGCCTGTGTTGTTAGTGATACTGTATCCTAACTCCTATAAATATCCCAGCCTCAGTGCTAACAGTCTGTCGTATAATTCTGCTCCCTCCCTGTGTACTGCTGTAATGTAGATCCCTGTATGAGCCGAGCCCAATGTAGTCTGATTGATGTTGCTACATCAACAGTATTGATTTTTGTCTTGCGTTTCGCCAGCTGATGGAAGATGGGAGCAGGCTAGCGAACAGGACTGTGTGTGGTTCAATGGAGTGAGGCAGCCAGGTAGTGTAATGTTCTCAGGAATTCAAACCAAAATGTTTTTTCTGCAGTAGCTGAATAATATTGCATCAGCTTACAACTCCCACTGTGCCCCACATTTGAGTGACCTTGACCTTTTGCAAATGTCATTAATGATGTAAGCCTATTATGATTATATATTGGAGTTAAGTCAGTTATAAATAGTTATATATACAGCTGTGAAAAAAATTAAGAGACCACTGCAAATTATTCTTAAATCAGCATCTCTACATGTATGACAGCCATTCCATTCCAGTGTTTGTTGAATTCCAACACAGGCACACCTCATTCTACTGAATTAGGTGATCACATGAACCAAATCTTATTTAACAAGGAAAAGTATAAAAAACACTGCTGTGGTCATCACTATCCTCTTGCAATAGGACCAGCTGGATGGCAAAAACAGTGCTAATAGTACCTCAAAAGTAATATTAATCAAAAAATAACTATTGACCATGCCAAAAGAGTTGAAAAGGAAAGTTTTGAGTGAGGAAAAGAAGGGTTCAATTCTGGCTTTACTTGCAGAGGGATACAGTGAGCGTCAGGTTGCTTCCATCCTTAAAATGTCAAAGATGGCAGTTCATAAGAACAAGGTCAAGCAGCAGACATTGGGGACAACAAAGCTACAGACCGGCAGAGGGCGAAAACGACTCTCTACTACTATTGTCTTTTGAAGGATGCATGAATCAAGCCACGTACAAGGTTGTCCTGGAAGAAAACTTGCTTCCTTTTGCTCAGACATTGTTCCCCAACTCTGAGGATTGGTTTTTCCAGCAGGACAATGCGCCATGCCACCCAGCCAGGTCAATCAAGGTGTGGATGGAGGACCACCAGATCAAGACCATGTCATGGCCAGCCCAATCTCCAGACCTGAACCCCATTGAAAACTTCTGGAATGTGATCAAGAGGAAGATGGATGGTCACAAGCCATCAAACAAAGCCGAGCTGCTTGAATTTTTGCGCCAGGAGTGGCATAAAGTCACCCAACATCAATGTGGAAGACTGGTGGAGAGCATGCCAAGACGCATGAAAGCTGTGATTGAAAATCAGGGTTATTCCACCAAATATTGATTTCTGAACTCTTCCTAAGTTAAAACATTACTATTGTGTTGTTGAAAAATGAACATGAAGTTATTTTCTTTGCATTATTCGAGGTCTGACAACACTGCATATTTTTTGTTATTTTGACCAGTTGTCATTTTCTGCAAATAAATGCTCTAAATGACAATATTTTTATTTGGAATTTGGGAGAAATGTTGTCAGTAGTTTATAGAATAAAACAAAAATTTTATTTTTACCCAAACACATACCTATAAATAGTAAAACCAGAGAAACTGATAATTTTGCAGTGGTCTCTTAATTCTTTCCGCAGCTGTATATGTACAGTATCTCACAAAAGTGAGTACACCCCTCACATTTTTATAAATATTTGAGTATATCTTTTCATGTGACAACACTGAAGAAATTACACTTTGCTACAATATAAAGTAGTGAGTGTACAGCTTGTATAACAGTGTAAATTTGCTGTCCCCTCAAAATAACACAACACACAGCCATTAATGTCTAAACCACTGGCAACAAAAGTGAGTACACCCCTAAGTGAAAATGTCCAAATTGGGCCCAAAGTGTCAATATTTTGTGTGGCCACATCATTTTCCAGCACTGCCTTAACCCTCTTGGGCATGGAGTTCACCAGAGCTTCACAGGTTGCCGCTGCAGTCCTCTTCCACATGACGACATCACGGAGCTGGTGGATGTTAGAGACCTTGCACTCCTCCACCTTCCGTTTGAGGATGCCCCACAGATGCTCAATAGGGTTTAGGTCTGGAGACATGCTTGGCCAGTCCATCACCTTTACCCTCAGCTTCTTTAGCAAGGCAGTGGTCGTCTTGGAGGTGTGTTTGGGGTCGTTATCATGTTGGAATACTGCCCTGCGGCCCAGTCTCCAAAGGGAGGGGATCATGCTCTGCTTCAGTACATGTTGGCATTCATGGTTCCCTCAATGAACTGTAGCTCCCCAGCACTCATGCAGCCCCAGACCATGACACTCCCACCACCATGCTTGACTGTAGGCAAGACACACTTGTCTTTGTACTCCTCATCTGGTTGCCACCACACACGCTTGACACAATCTGAACCAAATAAGTTTATCTTGGTCTCATCAGACCACAGGACATGGTTCCAGTAATCCATGTCCTTAGTCTGCTTGTCTTCAGCAAACTGTTTGCGGGCTTTCTTGTGCATCATCTTTAGAAGAGGCTTCCTTCTGTGGCGACAGCCATGCAGACCAATTTGATGCAGTGTGCGGCATATGGTCTGAGCACTGACAGGCTGACCCCCCCACCCCTTCAACCTCTACAGCAATGCTGGCAGCACTCATACGTCTATTTCCCAAAGACAACCTCTGGATATGACGCTGAGCACGTGCTCTCAACTTCTTTGGTCGACCATGGCGAGGCCTGTTCTGAGTGGAACCTGTCCTGTTAAACCGCTGTATGGTCTTGGCCACCGTGCTGCAGCTCAGTTTCATCTTGGCAATCTTCTTATAGCCCAGGCCATCTTTATGTAGAGCAACAATTATTTTTTTGAGCTCCTCAGAGAGTTCTTTGCCATGAGGTGCCATGTTGAACTTCCAGTGACCAGTATGAGGGAGTGTGAGAGCGATGACATTAAATTTAACACACCTGCTCCCCATTCACACCGGAGACCTTGTAACACTAATGAGTCACATGACACCGGAGAGGGAAAATGACTAATTGGCCCAATTTGGACATTTTCACTTAGGGGTGTACTCACTTTTTTTGCTAGCGGTTTAGACATTAATGGCTGTGTGTTGAGTTATTTTGAGGGGACAGCAAATGTACACTGTTATACAAGCTGTACACTCACTACTTTACATTGTAGCAAAGTGTCATTTCTTCAGTGTTGTCACATGAAAAGATATACTCAAATATTTACAAAAATGTGAGGGGTGTACTCACTTTTGTGAGATACTGTGTGTATATATATATATATATATATATATATATATATATATATATATATATATATATATACTGCTCAAAAAAATAAAGGGAACACTTAAACAACACATCCTAGATCTGAAGGAATGAAATAATCTTATTAAATACTTTTTTCTTTACATAGTTGAATGTGCTGACAACAAAATCACACAAAAATGATCAATGGAAATCAAATTTATCAACCCATGGAGGTCTGGATTTGGAGTCACCCTCAAAATTAAAGTGGAAAACTACACTACAGGCTGATCCAACTTTGATGTAATGTCCTTAAAACAAGTCAAAATGAGGCTCAGTTGTGTGTGTGGCCTCCACGTGCCTGTATGAACTCCCTACAACGCCTGGGCATGCTCCTGATGAGGTGGCGGAAGGTCTCCTGAGGGATCTCCTCCCAGACCTGGACTAAAGCATCCGCCAACTCCTGGACAGTCTGTGGTGCAACGTGGCGTTGGTGGATGGAGCGAGACATGATGTCCCAGATGTGCTCAATTGGATTCAGGTCTGGGGAACGGGCGGGCCAGTCCATAGCATCAATGCCTTCCTCTTGCAGGAACTGCTGACACACTCCAGCCACATGAGGTCTAGCATCGTCTTGCATTAGGAGGAACCCAGGGCCAACCGCACCAGCATATGGTCTCACAGGGGGTCTGAGGATCTCATCTCGGTACCTAATGGCAGTCAGGCTACCTCTGGCGAGCACATGGAGGGCTGTGGAGCCCCCCAAAGAAATGCCACCCCACACCATGACTGACCCACCGCCAAACCGGTCATGCTGGAGGATGTTGCAGGCAGCAGAACGTTCTCCACGGCGTCTCCAGACTCTGTCACGTCTGTCACATGTGCTCAGTGTGAACCTGCTTTCATCTGTGAAGAGCACAGGGCGCCAGTGGCGAATTTGCCAATCTTGGTGTTCTCTGGCAAATGCCAAACATCCTGCACGGTGTTGGGCTGTAAGCACAACCCCCACCTGTGGAAATCGGGCCCTCATACCACCTTCATGGAGTCTGTTTCTGACCGTTTGAGCAGACACATGCACATTTGTGGCCTGCTGGAGGTCATTTTGCAGGGCTCTGGCAGTGCTCCTCCTGCTCCTCCTTGCACAAAGGCGGAGGTAGCGGTCCTGCTGCTGGGTTGTTGCCCTCCTACGGCCTCCTCCACGTCTCCTGATGTACTGGCCTGTCTCCTGGTAGCGTCTCCATGCTCTGGACACTACGCTGACAGACACAGCAAACCTTCTTGCCACAGCTCGCATTGAAGTGCCATCCTGGATGAGCTGCACTACCTGAGCCACTTGTGTGGGTTGTAGACTCCGTCTCATGCTACCACTAGAGTGAAAGCACCGCCAACATTCAAAAGTGACCAAAACATCAGCCAGGAAGCATAGGAACTGAGAAGTGGTCTGTGGTCACCACCTGCAGAACCACTTCTTTATTGGGGGTGTCTTGCTAATTGCCTATAATTTCCACCTGTTGTCTATTCCAACAGCATGTGAAATGTATTGTCAATCAGTGTTGCTTCCTAAGTGGACAGTTTGATTTCACAGAAGTGTGATTGACTTGGAGTTACATTGTGTTGTTTAAGTGTTCCCTTAATTTTTTTGAGCAGTATGTATATATATATATATATATAAATTAATAATAATAATATGCAATTTAGCAGACGCTTTTATCCAAAGCGACCTACTCTCATGTGTGCATACATCTTACGTACAGGTGCTCCCAGGAATCGAACCCACTATTGCTAGGGCAATGCTCTACTAACTGAGCTACAGAGGACCATGGTACCTGACTATGTTGTGGTGGTTCTTCAATGGACGTCAGAGGACTAGGTAAAGGCTTCAAGGTTGTCAGAGCTCAGACCTCAGCACAACCGCTGACTTAGGTTAATTAATTGAATTAATTCCCAGAGGGGATCACTTAGTGATGGTGAAGAGCCAATACAGCAGACCAGACCTCATTCGTTGGTTCTGCTGACTGGACATCAGTGACCTGAAATTGATATGCCCTTGTTTACGGTTTGTTTGTGTAGATTTAGCAGTCTAATGGCTTGGGGGTAGAAGTTGTTCAGGGTCCTGTTGGTTCCAGACTTGGTGCATTGGTACCGCTTGTCATGCGGTAACAGAGAGAACAGTCTATGACTTGGGTGGCTGGAGTCTTTGACAATTTCTAGGGCCTCCATCTGACTCTGCCTGGTATAGAGGTCCTGGATGGCAGGGAGCGCGGCCCCGGTGATGTACTAGGCCGTACGCACTACCCTCTATAGCGCCTTGTGGTCAGATGCCAAACAGTTGCCATACCAATTGGTGATGCAGCCAGTCAAGATTTACATTTACGTCATTTAGCAGACGCTCTTATCCAGAGCGACTTAGAAATTGGTGCATTCACCTTATAGCCAGTGGGATAACCACTTTACAATTATTATTATTATTATTTTATTTATTTTTTTGGGGGGTGGGGTAAGGGGGGGGTTAGAAGGATTACTTTATCCTATCCCAGGTGTTCCTTAAAGAGGTGGGGTTTCAAATGTCTCCGGAAGGTGGTGAGTGACTCCGCTGTCCTGGCGTCGTGAGGGAGCTTGTTCCACCATTGGGGTGCCAGAGCAGCGAACAGTTTTGACTGGGCTGAGCGGGAACTGTGCTTCAGCAGAGGTAGGGGAGCCAGCAGGCCAGAGGTGGATGAACGCAATGCCCTCGTTTGGGTGTAGGGACTGATCAGAGCCTGAAGGTACGGAGGTGCCGTTCCCCTCACAGCTCCGTAGGCAAGCACCATGGTCTTGTAGCAGATGCGAGCTTCAACTGGAAGCCAGTGTAGTGTGCGGAGGAGCGGGGTGACGTGAGAGAACTTGGGAAGGTTGAACACCAGACGGGCTGCGGCATTCTGGATGAGTTGTAGGGGTTTAATGGCACAGGCAGGGAGCCCAGCCAACAGCGAGTTGCAGTAATCCAGACGGGAGATGACAAGTGCCTGGATTAGGACCTGTGCCGCTTCCTGTGTAAGGCAGGTTCGTACTCTCCGAATATTGTAGAGCATGAACCTACAGGATCGGGTCACCACCTTGATGTTAGCGGAGAACGACAGGGTGTTGTCCAGGGTCACGCCAAGGCTCTTCGCACTCTGGGAGGAGGACACAACGGAGTTGTCAACCGTGATGGCGAGGTCATGGAACGGGCAGTCCTTCCCCGGGAGGAAGAGCAGCTCCGTCTTGCCAAGGTTCAGCTTGAGGTGGTGATCCGTCATCCATACTGATATGTCTGCCAGACATGCAGAGATGCGATTCGCCACCTGGTTATCAGAAGGGGGAAAGGAGAAGATTAGTTGTGTGTCGTCTGCGTAGCAATGATAGGAGAGGCCATGTGAGGATATGACAGAGCCAAGTGACTTGGTGTATAGCGAGAATAGGAGAGGGCCCAGAACTGAGCCCTGGGGGACACCAGTGGTGAGAGCACGTGGTGCGGAGACAGCTTCTCACCACGGCACTTGGTAGGAGCGACCGGTCAGGTAGGACGCAATCCAAGAGTGAGCCGCGCCGGAGATGCCCAGCTCGGAGAGGGTGGAGAGGAGGATCTGATGGTTCACAGTATCAAAGGCAGCAGACAGGTCTAGAAGGACAAGAGCAGAGGAGAGAGAGTTAGCTTTAGCAGTGCGGAGAGCCTCTGTGACACAGAGAAGAGCAGTCTCAGTTGAATGACCAGTCTTGGCTGCCCGGAGCCCTGTTCTGTGAGCTCGCAATGAGTCATCAAGCCACGGAGCTGGAGGGGAGGACCGAGCCGGCCGGGAGGATAGGGGACATAGAGAGTCAAAGGATGCAGAAAGGGAGGAGAGGAGGGTTGAGGAGGCAGAATCAGGAGATTGGAGGGAGAAGGATTGAGCAGAGGGAAGAGATGATAGGATGGAAGAGGAGAGAGTAGCGGGAGAGAGAGAGCGAAGGTTGCGACGGCGCATTACCATCTGAGTAGGGGCAGAGTGAGTAGTGTTGGAGGAGAGCGAGAGAGAAAAGGATACAAAGTAGTGGTCGGAGACATGGAGGGGAGTTGCAGTGAGATTATTAGAAGAACAGCATCTAGTAAAGATGAGGTCAAGCGTATTGCCTGCCTTGTGAGTAGGGGGGGATGGTGAGAGGGTGAGGTCAAAAGAGGAGAGGAGTGGAAAGAAGGAGGCAGAGAGAAATGAGTCAAAGGTAGACGTAGGGAGTTTGAAGTCCGCCAGAACTGTGGGGGATGCTCTCAATGGTGCAGTTGTATAACTTTTTGAGGATCTGAGGGCACATGGCAAATATTTTTTGCCTCCTGAGGGGGAAGAGGCGTTGTCGTGCCTTCTTTACGACTGTGTTGATGTGTGTGGACCATGTTAATTCATTAGTGATGTGGACACCGAGGAACTTGGAAGCTCTCAAACCGCTCCATTACAGCCCCGTGGATGGGGGCATACTCTGCCCTCCGTTTCCTGTAGTCCACGATCAGCTCCTTTGTCTTGCTGACGTTGAGGGAGAGGATGTGGTTCTAGTACCACACTCCCAGGTCACTGACCTCCTTCCTATAGGCTGTCTCATCATCTTCGGTGATCATCTTCTACCACCATCTTATCGTCAGCAAACTTAAATCAAATCAAATCAAATGTTATTTGTCACATACACCTGTTTAGCAGATGTTATTGTGGGTGTAGCAAAATGCTTGTGCTTCTAGCTCCGACAGTGCAGTAATATCTAACAAGTAATATCTAACAATTTCACAACATATACCCAAAACACACAAATCTAAGCAAGGAATGGAATTTAAGAATATATACATATATGGACAAGCAATGACAGAGCGGCATGGACTAAGATACAGTAGAATATTATAGAATACAGTATATACATATGAGATGAGTAGTGCAAGATATGTAAACATTATTAAAGTGACTAGTGTTCCATTTCTTAAAGTGGCCAGTGATTTCAATAGGCAGCAGCAGCCTCTAAAGTGCTAGTGATGGCTATTTAACAGTCTGATGGCCTTGAGATAGAAGCTGTTTTTCATTCTCTCGGTCTCAGCTTTGATGCACCTGTACTGACCTCGCCTTCTGGATGATAGCGGGGTGAACAGGCAGTGGCTCGGGTGGTTGATGTCCTTGATGATCTTTTTGGCCTTCCTGTGACATCGGGTGCTGTAGGTGTCCTGGAGGGCGGGTAGTTTGTCCCCGGTAATGCGTTCGGCAGACTGCATAACCTTCTGGAGAGCCCTGCAGTTTGTGAGGGTTTTAGGTGCCAAGCCAAATTTCTTCAGCCCCCTGAGGTTGAAGAGGCTCTGTTGCGCCTTCTTTACCACACTGTCAGCGTGGGTGGAGCATTTCAGTTTGTCAGTGATGTGTACGCCAAGGACCTTGAAGCTTTCCACCTTCTCCACTGCGGTCCCGTCAATGTGGATAGGGGGGTGCACCCTCTGCTGTTTCCTGAAGTCCACGATCATCTCCTTTGTTTTGTTGATGTTGAGTGAGAGGTTATTTTCCTGGCACCACACTCCCAGAGCCCTCACCTCCTCCCTGTAGGTTGTCTCGTCATTGTTGGTAATCAAGCCTACTGCTGTTGTGTCGTCTGCAAACTTGATGATTGAGTTGGAGGTGTGCTTGGCCACGCAGTCATGGGTGAACAGGGAGTACAGGAGAGGGCTGAGCACGCACCCTTGTGGGGCCCCAGTGTTGAGGATCAGCGAAGTGGAGATGTTGTTTCCTACCTTCACCACCTGGGGGCGGCCCGTCAGGAAGTCCAGGACCCAGTTGCACAGGGCGGGGTTCAGACCCAGGGCCTCGAGCTTAATGATGAGCTTGGAGGGTACTATGGTGTTGAATGCTGAGCTATACTCAATGAACAGCATTCTTACATAGGTATTCCTCTTGTCCAGATGGGATAGGGCAGTGTGCAGTGTGATGGCGATTGCATCGTCTGTGGATCTATTGGGGCAGTAAGCAAATTGAAGTGGGACTAGGGTGACAGGTAAGGTAGAGGTGATATGATCCTTGACTAGTCTCTCAAAGCACTTCATGATGACAGAGGTGAGTGCTACGGGGCGATAGTTATTTAGTTCAGTTACCTTTACTTTCTTGGGTACAGGAACAATGGTGGCCATCTTGAAGCATGTGGGGACAGCAGACTGGGAAAGGGAGAGATTGAATATGTCCGTAAACACACCATGCAGCTGGTATGCGCATGATCTGAGGATGTGGCTAGGGATGCAATCTGGGCCGGCAGCCTTACGGGGGTTAACATGCTTAAATGTGTTACTCATGTCGGCCACGGAGAAGGAGATGCCACAGTCCTTGGTATTGGGCCTCGTCGGTGGCACTGTGTTATCCTCAAAGCGGGCGAAGAAGGTGTTTAGCTTGTCTGGAAGCGAGACGTCGGTGTCGGCGACGTGGCTGGTTTTCCTTTTGTTGTCCGTGATTGTCTGTAGACCCTGCCACATACGTCTCGTGTCTGAGCCGTTGAATTGTGACTCCACTTTGTCTCTATACTGATGTTTTGCCAGTGTAATTGCCTTGCGGAGTGAGTAGCTACACTGTTTGTATTCTGCTGGGGTGATGAGACACAAGTATCACCATGCATGGGTAAATAAGATGTTGTACTGGAGGATTAACCTACATTTGATCTGTTTGCCTCTCAAAACTTATTTCAGTTTCCTTGCATTAAAATCACCGGCCACGAGAAGGATGTGCATTTTCTTCTTTGCTTATGGTCCTATACAGCTCGTTGAGTGCAGTCTTAGTGCCAGCATCGGTTTGTGGTGGTAAATAGACAGCTACAAAAAATATATATGAAAACCCTCTTGGTAAATTAGTATGGTCTGCAGCTTATCATGAGGTATTCTAATTTAAGCGAGCAAAAACTCAAGACTTCCTTGACATTAGAGATCGTGAACCAGCTGTTTTTAACAAAGAGACACATTCCTCCCCACTTCGTCTTACCTTAGGCTGCCGTCCGGTCTAGACGATGCATGGAAAAACCAGCGAGATGTGTATTATCCATGTCCTTGTTCAGTCACGACTCCGAGAAACATCTTATATTACTGTTCTTCAGGTCCCGTTGATAGGATAGTCTCGAACTGAGCTCTTCCAGTTTGTTCTCTAGTGACTGTACATTTGCTAATAGAACGCCAACGTAGTCTTGTCAGGATGCCTGCTCATATGCCTCTTTTGAGCCGTCGCTTCCATTTTCGTGTCTTGGGGATTAGGGCCTGGTCCGGAGTAAGCAGAACATCCAGAGCTGAAGTAGAAGTAGAAAATATGATCCAAATCAAGGTTAGTGATCGCTGTTCTGATGTCCAAAAACACACAAAATATCCACTGCAGCGCCATCTCAAGGCTGTGTTTGTGTTGAATTCACAGTCGGGAGCATGAAGAGGCTAAAGCCCATAATCCTCACACACCTACTCACTTCTGTGCTTGTTATGGTAACATGAGATTATATTAAGTAGCCTACTCTGGTTGTCAACAGAAACGTTGAAGACAATAAGAAGTTCTGAGGTGCCTCTGTCAAATATTACAGTTGTAATATAAAACCAGCTAAACCATAGCCCAATGCAGACTGTGTCATGATATCTAGATCAGTTGTTATTACCGTTTAGCTCACACTAATGACTTTATAACGATTGGGTAGGCTATATGAAAGCAATCTACTAATATGGAGGAAGCATCTGTTTTGGTATATGCAGTGCACAGAGTAGCTAAGATATCTCTCACAGGGAGAATGGTTTATTTGAATTTGATAAGGAGACATCCTATTGATGATAAGGTCTCGGTGTGTGATATGCTCTTCCTGAAGGTTCTCAGGTAGGACACAGTGAAGGAGTAGTACTGATTGAATGGAGGCTAATTGAATGTGGATTGTGGAACTGCACCACCAGTGGATTAGGTACCAGGAGTGTTTTAGGTAGGGCTATGGCTATTCATGTGTAGAGTCCAGAAGAGGATCCCCTTCGTCTACACTGGGCTTGAAGTGATGTTGAGTTGATTTAGGCATGATTATTTGGAGGGTTTCTTCAGCTTATATAGCTTTATACTCAATGTTAATGATGGTAAACTGTGGGTAAGTACACTAACCCATTTTGGTTGCTGATTATCATGATCCACAGGTGACTGTCAAATCCACAAAACAAGGATGGCCCATATTTGGTAGAACCAGCGGCTAGCCTATCCATTTAATCCACGTTAAGGCCTAATGATTAGGACTGGCACTGGCACCATGTTCTCCTCAGGATTTGGTGGTGGATTTTGAGAAGTGTTTTGATGTACTGTAGTTGCTGCTTAGTAAGATCAGGCCCGGCTTCTGGTACTGTAAAACTACTGGGGTGATGAGACACAAGTATCATCATGATGGGTAAATAAGATGTTGTACTGGAGGATTAACCTACATTTGATCTGTTTGCCTCTCATAACATATCTGAGCTGCAGTCCAGTTCCAGCCAGGGCTGGGCAGCCAGGCCATCGAGGGAAGATAGAGGCATTAGGGCATGTCATTCTGTGTTCACATTCACTCACAGAGGATGACCAAGCCAGTGAGGGTGAAGACTCAAAGAAACAACTCTCTCCTGCCCTCTGCTGGTGGTGAAAGGTATAGCAGTAAGAGAGAAAAAGAGGAGGTGTTGTTATTGTGTTCATGTAGTTGACCATCCCCTAGTTCACTTCATACAGTGTTGCGGAAGGAGAGAACCCCAAATCTACCCCAGTTCTCTCCCTCTCATATCATTTAATAAAGGTACATTTTCTCCTCCAGTCTTTTCTATTCATCCTCCTCTCTTTTATAAGCGAGGCCCCATATCTGATCATGAGAGTTTCTGATATTCTGAGAAGAGCTGGAAATAAAATAAGCCTAAGGCTTGTGTGTGAGAGAAAGAACAAGAGATGTTGTGCCTCATACATTGTGTGACAACAACCAAGGCGTCTGCCAACTGCCCAGGCATCGAGATTGCGTTGCTGTGCAATGTGTTTGCCTATGAGACTGTACGTATCTGACCTAGTCAATGGGTTAGTGTAAAAGTCTCCCATCCACTAATGTGTGTGTCTGTTCCTATTGGATTCAGGATTAACCAGCAGCTCTAAACCTACCTGCCAATAATTCAATTGGTGGTCGTCTCTCTCTCTTCTCTATTTGGCTCAAAGAACCTCAAATCAAAAAAGTTTATTGGTTGCGTACACAGATTTGCAGATGTTATTGCAGGTGCAGCGATAATCGTGTGTTTCTAGCTCCAACAGTGCAGTATACCTAGTAATACAAAAGTAAATGAATAGTAATAAACACATATAATTCAGAAAAATTAAGAAATTACACACAATAATCACATTAGACAATCATTATGTATTATCAAGGATATAGCAACTATACTGAACAAAAATATGAACGCAACATGCAACAATTTCAATGATTTTACTGAGTTACAGTTCATATAATGAAATTAGTCAATTGAAATAAATAAACGAGGCCCTAATCTATGGATTTCACATGACTGGGCAGGGCTGCAGCCATGGGTGGGCCTGGGAGGGCATAGGCCCACTCCCCAACCCACTGGGGAGCCAGGCCCAGCCAATCAGAATGAGTTTTCCCCCACAAAGGGGCTTTATTACAGACAGAAATACTCCTCAGCACCCCCCCCCCCCCCCCCTCAGACGATCCCAAGTGAAGAAGCCGGATGTGGAGGTCTGCGGTTGTGAGGCCGGTTGGATGTTCTGCCATATTCTCTTAAATGACGTTGGAGGCAGTTTATGGTAGAGAAATTAAATTCTCTGGCAACAGTTCTGGTGGACATTCCTGCAGTCAGCATGCCAATTGCATGCTCCCTTAAAACTTGAGACGTCTGTGGCATTGTGTTGTGTGACACAACTGCACATTTTAAAGTGGCCTTTTATTGTCCCCAGCACAAGGTGCACCTATATAATGATCATGCTGTTTAATCAACTTCTTGATATGCCACTCCTGTCAGGTGGCTGGATTATCTTGGCAAAGGAGAAATGCTCACTAACAGGGATGTAAACAAATTTGTGCCTATCGGTTAGAGCGTTGGGCCAGTAATCAAAAGGTCGCTGGTTCGAATCCCTGAGCCGACTAGGTGAAAAATCTACTGATGTGCACTTGAGCAAGGCACTTAACCATAATTGCTCCTGTAAGTCGCTCTGGATAAGAGCGTCTGCTAAATGACGTAAATGTGTGTGTGTACAGCTACGCAGACAGTTCACACTGTCAACACTCTCTATCCTGTCACCGGAGATGCCATTGTAAACACACTGTAATCTCTATCCTATCAGGGGTGCTGGCTGAGCCTGAACGAACACACACACACACACACACACACACACACACACACACACACACACACACACACACACACACCCTAACATGGTGAGATGAGCTGTCCCAAACATACACTTCCAGCCAGGATGACACAGGGAAGACTGTATACAACACTCACAGCATTTACTAGCTATCCAATGTAACATTTGAGTCAAATAGGAATAATACATTTCCTTTAATTGATTATCAGACCATTTCTTTATCACACTTTTCTTACCTCAAATCAAATAAATGTTTTATTGGTCACATACACATATTTAGCAGATGTTATTGCAGGTGTAGTGAAATGATTGTGTTCCTAGCTCCAAATGCAGTAGTATCTAACAATTCACAACAATACACACAAATCTCAAAGTAAAAGAATGGAATTAAGAAATACATAAATATTAGGACGAGCAATGTCGGAGTGGCATTGACTAGAATACAGTAGAATACAGTATATACATATGAAATGAGTAAAACAGTATGTAAACATTATTAACGTGACCAGTGTTCCATTTATTAAAGTGACCAGCAGCCACTAAGGTGCAGGGTTGAGTAACCGGGTGGTAGCCGGCTAGTGACAGTGATTAAGTTCAGGGCAGGGTACTGGGTGGAGGCCGGCTAGTGATGGCTATTTAACCTTATGATGGCCTTGAGATAGAAGCTGTTTTTCAGACTCTCGGTCCCAGTTTTGATGCACCTGTACTGACCTCACCTTCTGAATGATAGTGGGGTGAACAGGCCGTGGCTCAGGTGGTTGATGTCCTCGATGATCTTTTTGGCATTCCTGCGACATCGGGTGCTGTAGGTGTCCTGGAGGGCAGACCGCACCACCCTCTGGAAAGCCAGTTTCGCCTCATTTCATTGTGTTAGTATTTAATAAAGGTACATTGGTCACAGCTGGTTATATGAGTATGACAAATGGAAAGCTTGCCTACTTCCTTAGGCTGAGGGTATTACTGTTAGTTGGAACACAGACCTCTCATTGTTGTGTACTGTGCCCCATGCAGCTTGTGGAAGTGGTGTTTACTCCTACTGGTACATTATGAAAGTATTAAACATAGTCTGTCTGATTTAGCCTGTTTCCCTACCCCATGACTGTTGTATTTCTCCCCAGTGCCTTGTATTGCTTTTTCAATGGTTCCTATTTGGTCAAAATAATATTGTGTTCAATTTGAGGTGCAGGCAGGGTGCAGTCCTCTCAGTGAACACCAGAGGGCTCTATGACACCATCCAGCTTGATCCAGTTCTGCTGTTGGTGGGGAACAGAGGCTTTGTGTAGACCAATACAAACATATGAATTGAATGCTGCTGCTGTTGTTGTTGTTGTGCATAGAGTGCATGAGAACCATGGTACCTAGTGAAATCTTAATAGGGCATAGCTGTGACTTATATCAAGCCATTACATTTACGTCATTTAGCAGACGCTCTTATCCAGAGCCACTTACATGTGACATATCTATGGGTGAAACTGTGAAGGTGAAGTGGATATCTGAAAGTGCATGTGTTAATGGCATTGAGTGTCAGACATTTTGTGTCTGAGCAGATCCCTGTAAAGGTCTAATAATTGGCCAGATTTAATGGCTGTGGTTTATTGAAGCTGCAGCTGCCAGACAAGAGGTCAGAGTGAAGGATGGGAGAGGTCAAATGTATTCAGCCTTCATCCATCAATTAAACACACACCACTTAGCTAATGAGACTGCACACTGCCCCAGTCCCTCCACCTGCTGTGTGTGTGTGTGTGTGTGTGTGTGTGTGTGTCTCCGTACATACGCAGTGCGTTCTGTAGTGTAATGAGGCACAGTAAGTAGATAGTGCCAGCTGCTTACCTGTCCTATCTCTGGGGAAACAAGGTGCACTCAACAGTGTTAAAGAACCAGGAAGAGTGTGTGTGTGCGTGTGCGAAATACATGTTTTTGTGTATAATGTCATATTGTATGTTAGAAGTACATGGATCCTAAGGAGGCACCTCTATATGGATGACTGAAATCGACCCACTCTAGGCCAGACCTGGGGCTATCAGTCTGTCATGCTAAGACACCAGATGTCAGGTAGTAGTAGGGCATGCTAGGGCTCATAAGGTCAATCACAGATCGGCTTGTAGGGAGACCGATTTCTCAAGTTCTCTTTAAAAGGACAAGTTGTTGGTGTGTGTGTGTGTGTGTGTGTTTGTGTGCGTGCTTGTGTGTGTAGTGTGCGTGTGTACTTGCAAGCAAGCAGGCTTCTAGTTGGGATTTGGAGCCTTTTCCTCTCCATCCCTCCTTCTCCCCCTCTCTGTCTCTCTCTCCCCTTATCTGCCTTCTCAATTCAATTTCAATTTAAGGGCTTTATTGGCATG
Source organism: Coregonus lavaretus (assembly GCF_964263955.1). Taxonomy (NCBI): domain Eukaryota; kingdom Metazoa; phylum Chordata; class Actinopteri; order Salmoniformes; family Salmonidae; genus Coregonus; species Coregonus lavaretus. Next base: position 60,540 of record NW_028166892.1, read on the forward strand.
GGAAACGTATGTTAACATTGCCAAAGCAAGTGAAGTAGATAGTAAAAAGTGAAATAAACAATAAATATTAACAGTAAACATTACACTCAGAAGTTCCAAAAGAATAAAGACATTTCAAATTCATATTATGTATATATACAGTGTTGCAACAATGTGCAAATAGTTAAAGTACAAATAAACATAAATATTGGTGTTTGTTCTTCACTGGTTGACCTTTCCTTGTGGCAACAGGTCACAAATCTTGCAGCTGTGATGGCACACTGGTTTTTCACCCAGTAGATAAGGGAGTTTATCAAAATTGGGTTTGTTTTCGAATTCTTTGTGGATCACTGTACTCTGAGGGAAATATGTGTCTCTAATATGGTCATACATTTGTCAGGAGGTTAGGAAGTGCAGCTCAGTTTCCACCTCATTTTTCTCATTAGCAAGGCTATGCTCACTGAGTCTGTACATAGTCAAAGCTTTCCTGAAGTTTGGGTCAGTCACAGTGGTCAGGTATTCTGCCACTGTGTACTCTCTGTTTAGGGCCAAATAGCATTCTAGTTTGCTCTGGTTTTTTGTTTGTTCTTTCCAATGTGTCAAGTAATTCTCTTTTTGTTTTCTCATGATTTGGTTGGGTCTAATTGTGTTGTTGTTGTTGTTGTCCTGGGGCTCTGTGGGGTCTGTTTGTGTTTGTGAACAGAGCCCCAGGACCAGCTTACTTAGGGGACTCTTCTCCAAGTTCATCTCTCTGTAGGTGATGGCTTTGTTATGGAATATTTGGGAATCGCTTCCTTTTTAAGTGGTTATAGAATTTAACGGCTCTTTTCTGGATTTTGATAATTAGCGGGTATTGGCCTAATTCTGCTCTGCATGCATTAATTGGTGTTTTACGTTGTACACAGAGGATGTTTTTGCAGAATTCTGCATGCAGAGTCTCAATTTGGTGTTTGTCCCATTTTGTGAATTCTTGGTTGGTGAGCGGACCCCAGACCTCACAACCATAAAGGGCAATGGGTTCTATAACTGATTCAAGTATTTTTAGCCAGATCCTAATTGGTATGTCAAATTGTATGTTCCTTTTGATTGCATAGAAGGCCCTTCTTGCCTTGTCTCTCAGATCGTTCACAGCTTTGTGGAAGTTACCTGTGGCGCTGATGTTTAGGCCGAGGTATGTATAGTTTTTTGTGTGCTCTAGGGCAACGGTGTCTAGATGGAATTTGTATTTGTGGTCCTGGCAACTGGACCTTTTTTGGAACACCATTATTTTTGTCTTACTGAGATTTACTGTCAGGGCCCAGGTCTGACAGAATCTGTGCAGAAGATCTAGGTGCTGCTGTAGGCCCTCCTTGGTTGGTGACAGAAGCACCAGATCATCAGCAAACAGTAGACATTTGACTTCAGATTCTATTAGGGTGAGGCCGGGTGCTGCAGACTGTTCTAGTGCCCTCGCCAATTCGTTGATATATATATGTTGAAGAGGGTGGGGCTTAAACTGCATCCCTGTCTCACCCCACGGCCCTGTGGAAAGAAATGTGTGTGTTTTTTGCCAATTTTAAACGCACACTTGTTGTTTGTGTACATGGATTTTATAATGTCGTATGTTTTTCCCCCAACCCCACTTTCCATCAATTTGTATAGCAGACCCTCATGCCAAATTGAGTCAAAATCTTTTTTGAAATCAACAAAGCATGAGAAGACTTTGCCTTTGTTTTGGTTTGTTTGCTTCTCTCTCTCTCTCTCAATTCAATTCAATTCAATTCAAGCTGCTTTATTGGCATGAAAAACATTGCGTCAATATTGCCAAAGCAACAATGTATACAATATACATTGTAATAAAATAATAAAGAATAACAAATAATAATAAAAAATGGTAGTAAATAATAATAAATAAATAAATAACAACAATAAAATGGTAACAGTCAATAGTAGAAATATAATAAATATACAAATCTAAATATGGAAAATGAAACTATAACTAACTTATAACTAAATAACGGTCATCTTCACCATTATATCAGTACTACAACTACCATCATCATTACTACCACCACCATCATTAAACTGCCATCATTACCATTGCCACCCATACCACTACTATTTGGAATGATATAAACAACAATAATAATGGTAATAACAATAATAGCAATAACAATAATAATAAGTAAGTTACTATTTACTATGCAGATGTTATTATTCAGTGTCCCTCAGGCTATGGCAGGCAAATACATATTTGGCTGCAAGAGGAGCCATTGCTCCTTCGCCCATGAGTATTTTTAGTTTTTCCTCTGGGTTTAATAAGTACAAATTTGGAATAAATGTAGTCATTTCTGTGAATAATGAATCTCTTTGTGAGGAATATTTATCACAGTAAAGGAGAAAGTGCATCTCTGTTTCTACCTCCCCTGTCGTGCAGTGACCACATATACGCTCCTCTTTGGGTAGCCATGTCTTTTTATGTCTGCCGGTTTCTATTGCCAATTGATGGTCACTCAGCCTGTACTTGGTAAGGATCTGTCTCTGCTTCGTATCTCTGACAGAGTAGAGATAATCAGCCAATTCATATTCTCTGTTTAGGGTCAGATAGCAATTTAGTCAGCTTTGGGATTTTGTTTCGTTTTTCCAATGTTGTAAATATGAGTCCTTTGATTGGTTCATGATTTTGTTTATTGGAATTCTTTATTTTGAAGCAGTGCTGGTGTCAGCTTGGTTGGTTAGGTCCAACACCAGCTGACTGAGAGGGCTAGTTTCTGGGCTCAGCTCTTGGGTTTGAAGTGCTTTAAATTGCAGACTTGAATTTGGACTTGAATTTAGATGTAGCCAAAATTTTAATGATCTTTTCTGTATTTTCATTACTACTGGAAAGCGGCCCAATTCTGCCCTTCATGCATTAGTTGGTGTATTTCTCTGGACTTGTAGAATTTTCCGACAGAATTCTGCATGTAGGGCTTCAATTGGATGTTTGTCCCACATTTTAAAGTCCAGTTTATTGAGTGGCCCCCAAACCTCACTTCCGTAAAGAGCAATTGGTAGGATTACACTGTCAAATATTTTGGTCCAAATTCTAATTGGGATGTTGATTTTGAATAATTTCATTTTTATTGCATACAATGCTCTGCAGGCTTTTTCTTTGAGTGCATTCACTGCCATATTAAAATTTCCCGATGCAGATATGGTCAGACCAAGGTATGTGTCATTTTTAGTGTGTTCAATTATGGTGTTGTTCAGGGTGAATTTATATTTGTGTTTCTGACATCTGTTTTTTTGTCGGGGAAAATCATGATTTTAGTTTTTTTGAAATTTACTGCCAGGGCCCAATTATGGCAATATTGCTCTAGAATGTTAAGGTTCTGTTGAAGACCTTCTTTGGTTGGTGATAGAAGTACCAAGTCATCAGCATATAGCAGGTATTTTACCTCTGTATCAAATAGTGTGAGTCCTCGGGCTGGAGAGAATGGTCCAACATGTCTGCTAATTCATTGATATAAATGTTGAAAAGATTTGGACTCAAACTGCAGTCTTGTCTCACACCTCGACGTTGTGAAAAGAATTCTGTTCTTTGGTTTTTGATTTTTATTGCACACTTGTTTTCTGTGTACATACATTTTATTAAGTCATACACCTTACCACCAAGCCCACTTTGGAGAATTTTGTAGAATAGCCCTTCATGCTTTTTTAAAGTCAATAAAGCAAGCAAAGATTTTGCCCTCTTTTTTTTGGTGGACGTGTTTATTAATTAGTGTGTGTAAGGTGTATATATGGTCAGTAGTGCGATGGTTAGGGAGAAAGCCAATTTGACATTTACTTATTACATTTTTTTCTTGAAGAAAGGTTTGAATTCTTGAATTCAAAATGCTACAGAAAACCTTTCCCAAGTTGCTGTTTACGCAAATTCCCCTGTAATTATTGGGGTCTGATTTGTCTCCACTTTTGTGGATAGTGGAGATGAGCCCCTGGTTCCAGACATCAGGGAAGCAGCCAGAAGTTAAAACTATGTTGAACAACTTAAGCACAGCATTTTGCAACTCAGGTGTGCTGTTTTTCAGCATTTAATTTCTGATGTTATCTAGACCACAAGCCTTCTTTGATTTGATAGATTTGAGCTTTTCATTTAGTTCTTGTTGGGTTATTGGGTAATCTAATGGATTTTGGTTGTTTTTAATGACCGATTCAAGGATGTTCAATTTTTCTTGAATTTCTAATTGGTTCTGTTGTAAGTCTTTTTGTGGGATATTTTTGTATAGATTATCAAAATAAGTTTTCCAAATTCCTTCATCTTGTATGGCTAATTCTTGTGTCTTTGTCATGCTTAAATTGTTCCACATGTCCCAGAACAGATTTTGGTCAATTGCACTTTCAATTTCATCAAGTGTCTTGTTGGTATAATTCAATTTCTTGCGTTTCAGTGTATGTTTATACTGTTTCAGAGTTTCAAAGTATTCATAGCGTAGATCTGGGTTGTTTTGCTGCTTATGTTTTTCATTTGACATTTGTCTTAGGTGTTTTCTAATTATTTTACATTCGTTATCAAACCATTTTTCAGAAACATTTTGTTTTTTGTTTCTGATGTTGCATTTCTTTGGTTTTCTCAAATTTGCTTTCGATGCTGCTTTTTGGAAAATGCAATTGACGTTTTGAGTAGCCGAATTGACACCTTCTTTATTGTTTTTGTATTGTGAGTTATTGAAAAACTGTATAGAGTTCATCATTTCATTTGAGTTCAATGTTTCAATGAATCTCTCTGCACTGTTTTGAGCCCATCTGTACGATTGGTTCATGTTGTAGAGTTTATTCTGCTGTTTTTTTGGAATGAATATTGCCGGTTAATTTCTTCAGAAACACGTTGATCTGGCTGTGATCTGACAATGGTGTCTGTGGTCTGACAGTGAATGCACTAATGGAGGAGGGGTCAATGTCAGTGATGGCATAATCGACTACACTTGTCCCAAGAGCTGAGCAGTAAGTAAACTGACCTAAAGAGTCCCCTCTGATTCTACCATTTAGCATGTACAGGCCTAATGCTCGACAGAGATGCACTAACTCCTTCCCATTTTTGTTCAGTATTTGGTCAGGACTGTTTCTATTCTTTATAATTGGGCTACTGTACAAGGAGGGGTGTCCAAATATGTGGTGGTTACCTCCCGTATCAGTGTAGTCAGGCTCAGAACCTGTTCTTGCATTGAAATCTCCACAAAGAAGCACTTTACCCTCTGCCTGAAATTGAATGATTTCTGTGTGGAGATTGTCAAAAAACTGATCATCATAATATGATGAATCTGAAGGAGGAGCATAAGCTGCACATATGTATACATCATTGTCACAATATATTGTACCTTTGTTAAGTTTTAACCAAATGTGATTAGTACCTTTTTTCATTTCATTCAGTGCTAAGTCCTGTTTATGCCAAATGATGATTCCTCCTGAGTCTCGGCCCCGTTTTAACATTTTTATGTTTGATTGATGGTAGTAAACTTTCTCTATAGCCTGAGGGACACTGAGTATCTATGTCTCCACGACACCATGTTTCCAGTAGGATTAAGATGTCCTGTCCCTTGATGTTTTTAATCAATTCTGGATTTGTTGTTTTATGACCAAAATGTGAAGAGTACAGGCCCTGGATATTCCAAGAGCTGATAGTTAATGATCTCATTTATAATAAGTGATATTCACTGGTTTAAGTAAAGTACATTGAAATGAAAAAATAAAAAAATAATAATAGTTATATATATATATATATATATATATATATATACACTGTATCTCACAAAAGTGAGTACACCCCTCACATTTGTGTAAATATTTGAGTATATATTTTCATGTGACAACACTGAAGACATGACACTTTGCTACAATGTAAAGTAGTGAGTGTACATCTTGTATAACAGTGTACATTTGCTGTCCCCTCAAAATAACTCAACACACAGCCATTAATGTCTAAACCGCTAGCAAAAAAAGTGAGTACACCCCTAAGTGAAAATGTCCAAATTGGGCCAATTAGCCATTTTCCACGTTCTCAGCGTCATATCCAGAGGTTGTCTTTGGGAAATAGACGTATGAGTGCTGCCAGCATTGCTGTAGAGGTTGAAGGGGTGGGGGGGTCAGCCTGTCAGTGCTCAGACCATACGCCGCACACTGCATCAAATTGGTCTGCATGGCTGTCGTCCCAGAAGGAAGCCTCTTCTAAAGATGATGCACAAGAAAGCCCGCAAATAGTTTGCTGAAGACAAGCAGACTAAGGACATGGATTACTGGAACCATGTCCTGTGGTCTGATGAGACCAAGATAAACTTATTTGGTTCAGATGGTGTCAAGCGTGTGTGGTGGCAACCAGATGAGGAGTACAAAGACAAGTGTGTCTTGCCTACAGTCAAGCATGGTGGTGGGAGTGTCATGGTCTGGGGCTGCATGAGTGCTGCTGGCACTGGGGAGCTACAGTTCATTGGGGGAACCATGAATGCAAACATGTACTGTGACATACTGAAGCAGAGCATGATCCCCTCCCTTTGGAGACTGGGCCGCAGGGCAGTATTCCAACATGATAACGACCCCAAACACACCTCCAAGACGACCACTGCCTTGCTAAAGAAGCTGAGGGTAAAGGTGATGGACTGGCCAAGCATGTCTCCAGACCTAAACCCTATTGAGCATCTGTGGGGCATCCTCAAACGGAAGGTGGAGGAGTGCAAGGTCTCTAACATCCACCAGCTCCGTGATGTCGTCATGTGGAAGAGGACTCCAGCGGCAACCTGTGAAGCTCTGGTGAACTCCATGCCCAAGAGGGTTAAGGCAGTGCTGGAAAATGATGGTGGCCACACAAAATATTGACACTTTGGGCCCAATTTGGACATTTTCACTTAGGGGTGTACTCACTTTTGTTTCCAGCGGTTTAGACATTAATGACTGTGTGTTGTGTTATTTTGAGGGGACAGCAAATTTACACTGTTATACAAGCTGTACACTCACTACTTTACATTGTAGCAAAGTGTAATTTCTTCAGTGTTGTCACATGAAAAGATATACTCAAATATTTATAAAAATGTGAGGGGTGTACTCACTTTTGTGAGATACTGTATATATACAGCTGCGGAAAAAATTAAGAGACCACTGCAAAATTATCAGTTTCTCTGGTTTTACTATTTATAGGTATGTGTTTGGGTAAAAATAAAAAAAATTGTTTATTCTATAAACTACTGACAACATTTCTCCCAAATCCAAATAAAAATATTGTCATTTAGAGCATTTATTTGCAGAAAATTGTGAGATACTGTGTATATATATATATATATATATATATAGGATAGTTGTAAACAAATTAATAAGAATGGCCCAAAAAATAAGTACAATGCAATGCAATCTGCAACCCTGTGTGTGTGCGCGCGCATGAATTAAAGGGTCTGTCTAGCCCAGTAGTCTGCATATTAGATGCAGTAGTTGGCGCACCTCTCCTATCTCTGATTGTTCTAGGTGTCTTTTCTCTCTCTCTCTGTCTCTGTCTCTCTCTCCCCTTATCTGCCTTCTCT
>NW_028166891.1:0-3000 GCF_964263955.1 Coregonus lavaretus
CCGTTTTCCCTGTTAATAGTGTCTGTCGGCTATCAAGGGCTTAAAACAATCTAGACATAACTACTAGACATTTACACAATTTTATTTATTTCACCTTTCATGTTACACAAAGATAAATAGCATGCATTTTTCTAAACTAATCCAATCTGTTAGTTGGACTTATTGCACCCATTACTGAGAAGGCTGTTCCAGTTTAGATGTTTTAGATAGTCTCATTCATTCATCTTTCTAACCCTGTCATTCTGAATGCAGATTGTGGATTAATAAAAGTTCACATTTTTGGAAATCACCAGTCAGGCTGGATTCCAATAGGAATTAGACATCACTTTGCAAGACAGCATCATTTGACTTGATGCTGGTTTTGCGGGTGACCAGACAGCATCATTTGACTTGATGCTGGTTTTGCGGGTGACCAGACAGCATCATTTGACTTGATGCTGGTTTTGCGGGGTGACCAGACAGCATCATTTGACTTGATGCTGGTTTTGCGGGGTGACCAGACAGCATCATTTGACTTGATGCTGGTTTTGCGGGTGACCAGACAGCATCATTTGACTTGATGCTGGTTTTGCGGGGTGACCAGACAGCATCATTTGACTTGATGCTGGTTTTGCGGGTGACCATATGTGTCCAAAACACAGCGAAGGCTGGTCACCAGTGAAAACAAAGCGAAGGCTGGTGGGAGTAGCTGGAGGACGACTGGCTCATTGTAAAGGCTGGAATGGAATGGTATCAAACACATAAAACACATGGAAACCACATGGTTGACTCCATTCCATTAAATCCATTCCAGCCATTACATGAGCCCATCCTCCCACCAGCTTTCTCTGGTGTACAGTACCCTATATACATTTACATTACATTTTAGTCATTTAGCAGACGCTCTTATCCAGAGCGACTTACAGTTAGTGCATACCATTTTTCATACTGGCCCCCCGTGGGAATCGAACCCACAACCCTGGCGTTGCAAAAGCCATGCTCTCTATTTAAACCTAAGTAATTGTAGTGTGTTCAGTACTCTATTTATTTAAACCTAAGTAATTGTAGTGTGTACAGTACTCTATATATTTAAACCTAAGTAATTGTAGTGTGTACAGTACTCTATGTATTTAAACCTAAGTAATTGTAGTGTGTACAGTACTATATATATTTAAACCTAAGTAATTGTAGTGTGTACAGTACTCTATATATTTAAACCTAAGTAATATTAGTGTGTACAGTACTCTATATATTTAAACCTAAGTAATTGTAGTGTGTTCAGTACTGTATATATTTAAACCTAAGTAATTGTAGTGTGTTCAGTACTGTATATATTTAAACCTAAGTAATTGTAGTGTGTACAGTACTCTATATATTTAAACCTAAGTAATTGTAGTGTGTACAGTACTCTATATATTTAAACCTAAGTAATTGTAGTGTGTACAGTACTATATGTATTTAAACCTAAGTAATTGTAGTGTGTACAGTACTCTATATATTTAAACCTAAGTAATTGTAGTGTGTACAGTACTATATGTATTTAAACCTAAGTAATTGTAGTGTGCGGTCGTCCAAGATGGCGTAGTAGTGTGGTTGTGTATTGTGTTGTGTCCTCGTGTAAATAGCCTTTTTTATTAAATTTTTCTTTTATTCGTATATATTTCTCTATCTCACTTTCCATCATTTAACTAAATATACTTTCCTGCAACCCGCCTCACCCAATGTGGAACGGATTCTATTATTTCTTTATTTTTATCAAGAACCTACGGCTGAAACTAGCCAGCTAGCCAGCTAACTAGCTACTTGCTATTAGCCACCATTAGCGGTCTTCACAACTGTCCGTGGCCTGCACTACCTACCAGCCAGCTCTAGCCTGGACAATTATCGGCCAGTCTGCACAGCGTGCTATCGACCCAGAGCATATCGGATTTTCTGCCGGAATCACTGAATCACTGGACCTTAACACCGGACCATCGCAACTACCTAGCTGCAACCGAATGGCTGTTGTTGGCTAATCACCACTTCCCGACGTACCAGTTAGCCTTGAGCTAGCCTCGAGCCAGGCCCATCTCCCGGCTATCTACCTCTCTGTCAACCGGACGGGACCTCCTAGTGTCGACACGGAGCCCCGCCGATCCATCACGACTGGTCTGCCGACGTAATCGTCTGATGTGGTTTCAACAGGCTTCCTGTTGCGACGACCACGAATATCCATCTGCTAGCCCTGGCCCGCTAGCACACGCAATCAACAGCCGTGCCTCCTGCTCGCCTGTGCTGTAGCAGCCTACGATCTGCTCCCGGACTCACCTATTGCTGTTCACTGGACCTTATGATCACTCAGCTACACAGCTGATGCCTGCTGGACTGTTCCTTTATACGGTACCCCATCCTGTTGATCTGTTTAGCCTCAGCCCAAACTTTCGTTGCCATTACCAGTTGTTGTCTTAGCCCTCTCGAATAACACCTGTGATTGCGTTATGCCTCTCTCCCATGTCAATATGCCTAGCCTATTGCTGTTTGGGTTAGTTCTTATTGTACTATTTCACTGTAGAGCCCCCAGTCCCGCTCAACCTGCCTCGGGTGTAGCTCGTCTGAGGAGGAGATGTAAATGCCCGTGCTAAGAATTGAGAAATACTTAATCAGTGCCTTCACAATTGCCTTACTGGTGATTTTACTCATAGGAATCGCCTCAGGGTACCTTGTAGCAGTGCACATTATCGTTAACAAAAATTGATTACCCGACTTAGTCCTGGGTAATGGACCAACACAAACGATTATTACTTTCTCAAACGGCTCTCCCATGACCGGAATCGGGCAGAGAGGAGCCGGGGAAATTACCTGGTTAGGCTTCCCCACCACTTGGCACGTACTACATGTACGGCAATAACGAGCCACATCCCGTTTCATTCCTGGCAAGAAGAAATGACGGAGGATTCGATCGTAGGTTTTAGTCACCCCTAGATGACCAGACCAGGGAATATCATGAGCTAGGGACAACACCTTCGTCTGAAACGTGGCAGG
>NW_028166890.1:0-19223 GCF_964263955.1 Coregonus lavaretus
CTGTGTTCACTCTTCTTCCGATCCCTCCTCTCTGATCCCTTCTTTCTTTCTGTTTAACAGACTGATGAATGAGCAGAAAACAACAGAGCTTCCTATATGCCTCTGTAGTGGCCATGAGGCCGGCTCATGGTCTCGTGATGGGGTAGCCCTGCCTGCCTGCGGTCTAACGGTCAAGACGTTGGTTTCTCCCGTGAGAGACCCGGGTTCAGACACCTTCTCAGAAGTCTTCCCTCAGATAACACTATGTGACGTGGTCATGTTCATGAGGCACCAAAGGTAGAAAAACCATCTAAAACAGGGAGGGAACTTCCTGGACCTGTCCAATAAGAAACACTATTTAAAAACATTTCCCTTGCATTACCTAATGAACAGGACCCTGGTTGTGGTGTTAGCCTGCATTTTATTAGCCTTGCGGTCTCAGGCTGGCTAACACTCGTTGTCAATGTGTGTGTGTGTGTGTGTGTGTGTGTGTGTGTGTACAGCAGGGTGTTCCTGTGACTGACGCCTGTAAAACACACTGCTTTGTGACGGCTCCCTTAATGTGGTTCCCTTCCTACAGTTATTAGACCCACAAATGGGCTGTGACTGGGACAGATGTGTTATATATGTAGCGTAAGCAGCTAGCACTAGCTCCAACCACATGTGTTGCGTATGTAGCTTTAACCGCTACCCGCTAGCGCCAACACATCTGTTGCGTATTTAGCATTAGCGGCTACCGCTAGCTCCAACACATCTGTTGCGTATTTAGCATTAGCGGCTACCGCTAGCTCCAACCACATGTGTTGCGTATTTAGCATTAGCGGCTACCGCTAGATCCAACCACATGTGTTGCGTATTTAGCATTAGCGGCTACCGCTAGCTCCAACACATCTGTTTGCGTATTTAGCATTAGCGGCTACCGCTAGCTCCAACACATCTCTTTGCGTATTTAGCATTAGCGGCTACCGCTAGCTCCAACACATCTGTTTGCGTATTTAGCATTAGAGGCTACCGCTAGCTCGCGCCACAATGTGATGCGTATGTAGCATTAGCAGCTAGGCTAGCCTCTTGGCTGACTCGGGGCTAAACGGGCATATTTTAACACTGTGTGAACATCACAAGGTTGGCTCTGCCAGTTGGCTTATTAAATGGTTTTAAAGCCTATTTGTATGAGCAACCATCTTGGCATGCTGTTATTATACTGTACTGTATTTAAAGGGCCTGTGTAAGTCCCAAATGCCACTCTAGTCCCTACGTAGTGTACTACTTTTGACCAGGGCCTATAGGAAGGGTGCCATTTGGGACGCAAACCTGTTATTTATTTACAGGCCAAATATTTTTTGAGATGTGAAGTGTTTTACAACATCACCCAGATGTGAAAACACACAGCCACCTCCCCCCTCCCCCACCAAGCACTTCCCAGACCCCTCCCCCGTCATGTCACAGAACTAGTACTACTTCAACACACACACACACACACACACACACAGGATGTATGTGATATATGTGGATGTATACTATAATATTTTATTTAATATATGGATGATGAGGTCTACTAAAAACAGGCCTACCAGTGTTTCCCCTAGAATATTCTACAGGCAGGGCAGAAAGGTCCCTAAAGTAACATCCTGGTCCTCAGGCATTAGAAACGGTCAATAGAAATCAATAGAAAGCCATTTGAACTCTATTAGGCACGGGGGGGCAACAGAGGTAGGCAGATACGAGCCATTGGAACCAGAATGAGCCATAGGAACCACAAGCTGAGGTCAAACAAGCGGCCATACATGACAATGGTTGAATCCCAAATGGCACCCTATATAGTGCACTGCTTTTGACCAGGGCCCATAGGACTTTGGTCAAAAGTAGTGCACTATATAGGGAATAGGGTGCCATGTAGTCTTGGGCATTATACCGTATATACCGTATACCGGGGGTATTTGGAAAACGCCACAGGACAGTTTTTCAATTACCGTTGAAACAATTTCTTTGAAGTTTTTTTTTTAAATTCATTTGAACATATCTAGCTACTATTTAAGTAAATACCTGCAGTCAACTTGTGCAATAGCTTAGGAGATAAAGAAGACGGTGTTCTTCATTTCACCTGTCACAGCATGTTTAATTGTGAAGCTTACCGGTGGTCCCCAGTCACATGGTGTTTGTTTAAAAGCACACAACGACAAGGGACCGGAGCCTTGTGAGTCACCCACCATTGTGCAGCACACGCCAGGTGATCTATAATATAATAATAATAATATGCCATTTAGCAGACGCTTTTATCCAAAGCGACTTACAGTCATGCGTGCATACATTTTTTTTGGGTATGGGGTGGTCCCGGGGATTGAACCCACTACCTTGGCGTTACAAGCGCCGTGCTCTACCAGCTGAGCTACAGAGGACCACGATCTAGTTACAGTATGGAATTCACAACTAAATGTTTGCCAGCTAGATATCTGCTAACTGTTAAGTTAAAATGTGATTAATGCTCTGCAGTTGTGCATTCGGTTTGCTAATTTAGTAACTAGTTAGCTTCTTTCAGTGGTTAGCTTTTCTTCCTAAATCAAGCTTCTCCTGGTAACAGCAGAGAATCCCCTCCTGGATCAAGAGCCTTGCTGTCTAATATTTGTTTTTTTGTGCGTGCCGCAAACTGCGAGTAGCGTTTTTGGAGCTACTTGTATAGTTTAGGTCAGAGACTATAAAATGATCGTAATACGCTCGTTAGCATTTAGTTAGCATTCTCTATGGGATTTTACATGTACTTAGCATTGCTAACCGTCGGCTTAAAGAGCCTCAGTGGGGTTTCAAAAACAGCGCCCCCTTGTGTTTTGTATTTGTATTTATTAGGAATCCCCCATTAGTTCCTGCTAAGGCAGCAGCTGCTCTTCCTGGGGTCCAAACACATTAAGGCACTTTACATACATACATAAAACAAAAGATTAAACAGTACATCATGACATTATTACACCACTACATATCTACAATACAAAATCTTTAATACCACCATATAACAATATGACAATGTACGTGTGTGTAGAGTGCGTGTGCTAGCGCTTGTGTGCGTGTGTCTGTACCTGTGTGTGTGTCCCTTCCCCAGTCCCTGCTGTTCCATAAGGTGTATTTTTACCAGTTTTTTTTAAATCTGATTCTACTGCTTGCATCAGTTACCTGATGTGGAATAGAGTTCCATGTAGTCATGGTTCTATGTAGTACTGTGCGCCTCCCATAGTCTGTTCTGGACTTGGGCACTGTGAAGAGACCTCTGGTGGCATGTCTTGTGGGGTATGCATGGGTGTCTGAGCTGTGTGCTAGTAGTTTAAAAACAGACAGCTCGGTACATTCAGCATGTCAACACTTCTTACAAAAACGTAAAAGTAGTGATGAAGTCAATCTCTCCTCCACTTTGAGCCATGAGAGATTGACATGCATGTCATTCATGTTAGCTCTCCGTGTACTTTTAAGGGCCGGCCGTGCTGCCCTGTTCTGAGCCAATTGTAATTTTCCTCTTTGTGCCACCTGACATATACACGACTGAACAGTAGTCCAGGTGCGACAAAACTAGGGCCTGTAGGACCTGCCTTGTTGATAGTGTTGTTAAGAAGGCAGAGCAGCACTTTTTTTTTATGGACAGACTTCTCCCCACATCTTAGCGGCAGGTAGCTTAGTGGCTAAGAGCGTTGTGCCAGTAATCGAAAGGTCGCTGGTTCTAATCCCCGAGCCGACTAGGTGAAAAATCTGCCGATGTGCCCTTGAGCAAGGCACTTAACCCTAATTGCTCATGTAAGTCGCTCTGGATAAGAGCGTCTGCTAAATGACGTAAATGTAATGTAAATGTTAGCTACTTGTTGTATCAATATGTTTTCACCATGACAGTTTACAATCCAGGGTTACTCCAAACAAGTTTAGTCTCCTCAACTTGCTCAATTTCCACATTATTCATTACAAGATTTAGTTGAGGGTTTAGGGTTTAGTGAATGAATAGGCAGAGTAGCGCTTTATTATGGACAGTGCCAATATTACAGAATATCCCGGCACGGCAAAAGGTCGGCGTGAAAATCTGGACTCCACCCAAGCAGAGTGCCATATGGGAAGCAACCCACTATCTCACAGCTGAGAACAGCCCTGAAACCACTTCTCCTGGATGGTGTGGGTGGTTACTATTGGAACCGTCAGTGCACTACGCACCCTTCACACGAGGGCACACCCCTGACACCTTGTGAGAGAACCTTGTGGTTGGACTGGCTTGGGCGCATCCCAAACAGCACCCTATTTCCCTTTATAGAGCAGGGTCCAGGTCAAAAGTAGTGCACTAGATAGGGAATAGGGTGCGATTTCACACACACACACCCTTGTGAGAGAACGTACCATGTGGTTGAATGTCAGTCGGTCAAGAATCTTCCTGTTTCACAGAAGGAGAAGACATCTAACCATATAAACTCAGCAAAAAAAAGAAACGTCCCTTTTTCAGGACCTTGTCTTTCAAAGATAATTCGTAAAAATTCAAATAACTTCACAGATCTTCATTGTAAAAGGGTTTAAACACTGTTTCCCATGCTTGTTCAATGAACCATAAACAATTAATGAACATGCACCTGTGGAACGGTCGTTAAGACACTAACAGCTTACAGACGGTGGGCAATTAAGGTCACAGTTTTGAAAACTTAGGACACTAAAGAGGCCTTTCTACTGACTCTGAAAAACACCAAAAGAAAGATGCCCAGGGTCCTTGCTCAACTGCATGAATGTGCCTTAGGCATGCTGCAAGGAGGCATGAGGACTGCAGATGTGGCCAGGGCAATATATTGCAACGTCCGTACTGTGAGACGCCTAAGACAGCGCTACAGGGAGACAGGACGGACAGCTGATCGTCCTCGCAGTGGCAGACCACGTGTAACAACACCTGCACAGGATCGGTACATCCGAACATCACACCTGCAAGACAGGAACAGGATGACAACAACAACTGCCCGAGTTACACCAGGAACGCACAATCCCTCCATCAGTGCTCAGACTGTCCGCAATAGGCTGAGAGAGGCTGGACTGATAGCTTGTAGGCCTGTTGTAAGGCAGGTCCTCACCAGACATAACCAGCAACAACATCACCTATGGGCACAAACCCACCGTCGCTGGACCAGACAGGACTGGCAAGAAGTGCTCTTCACTGACGAGTCACGGTATTGTCTCACCAGGGGTGATGGTCGAATTCGCGTTTATCGTCGAAGGAATGAGCGTTACACCGAGGCCTGTACTCTGGAGCGGGATCGATTCGGAGGTGGAGGGTCCGTCATGGTCTGGGGCGGTGTGTCACAGCATCATCGGACTGAGCTTGTTGTCATTGCAGGAAATCTCAACGCTGTGCGTTACAGGGAAGACATCCTCCTCCCTCATGTGGTACCCTTCCTGCAGGCTCATCCTGACATGACCCTCCAGCATGACAATGCCACCAGTCATACTGCTCGTTCTGTGCGTGATTTCCTGCAAGACAGGAATGTCAGTGTTCTGCCATGGCCAGCGAAGAGCCCGGATCTCAATCCCATTGAGCATGTCTGGGACCTGTTGGATCGCAGGGTGAGGGCTAGGGCCATTCCCCCCAGAAATGTTTGGGAACTTGCAGGTGCCTTGGTGGAAGAGTGGGGTAACATCTCACCGCAAGAACTGGCAAATCTGATCCAGGCCATGAGGAGGAGATGCACTGCAGTACTTAATGCAGCTGGTGGCCACACCAGATACTGACTGTTACTTTTGATTTTGATCCCCCCCCTTTGTTCAGGGACACATTATTAAATTTTTGTTAGTCACGTATCTGTGGAACTTGTTCAGTTTATGTCTCAGTTGTTGAATCTTGTTATATTCATACAAATATTTACACATGTTAAGTTTGCTGAAAATAAAACGCAGTTGACAGTGAGAGGACGTTACTTTTTATGACTAAGTCATTACTGAGACTATTTCACAGAAGGAGAAGACATCTAACCAGATACACTACATGACCAAAAGTATGTGGACACCTGCTTGTTGAACATCTCATTCCAAAATCATGGGCTTTAATATGGAGTTGTTCCCCCCTTTGCTGCTATAACAGCCTCCACTCTTCTGGGAAGGCTTTCCACTAGATGTTGGAACATTGCTGCGGGGGACTTGCTTCCATTCAGCCACAATGGCATTAGTGAGGTCGGAAACAGATGTTGGGCGATTAGGCCTGGCTCGCAGTGGGCATTCCAATTAATCCCAAAGGTGTTCGTTGGGGTTGAGGTCAGGGCTCTGTGCAGGCTCTGTCAAGTTCTTCCACACCGATCTCGACAAACCATTTCTGTATGGACCTCGCTTTGTGCACAGGGCATTGCCATGCTGAAACAGGAAAGGGCCTTCCCCAAACTGTTGCAACAAAGTTGGAAGCACAGAATCGTCTAGAATGTCATTGTATGCTGTAGCGTTAAGATTTCCCTTCACTGGAACTAAGGGGCCTAGCCCAAACCATGAAAAACAGCCCCAGACCATTATTCCTCCTCCACCAAACTTTACAGTTGGCACTATGCATTGTGGCAGGTAGCGTTCTCCTGGCATCTGCCAAGCCCATATTCTTCCGCCGGACAATGGCGGCGAGCTTTACACCACTCCAGCCGACGCTTGGCATTGCGCATGGTGATCTTAGGCTTGTGTGCAGCTGCTTGGCCATGGAAACCCATTTCATGAAGCTTGTGCTGACGTTGCTTCCAGAGGCAGTTTGGAACTCAGTAGTGAGTGTTGCAACCGAGGACAGACTATTTTTACGCGCTGAGCGCTTCAGCACTCGGCGGTCCCTTTCTGTGAGCTTGTGTGGCCTACCACTTCCCGGATGAGCCGCTGTTGCTCCTAGACGTTTCCACTTCACAACAACAGCACTTACAGTTGATCGGGGCAGCTCTAGAAGGGCAGAAATTTTATAAACTGACTTGTTGGAAAGGTGGCATCCTATGACGGTGCCACGTTGAAAGTCACTGAGATTTTCAGTAAGGCCATTCTACTGCTAATCTACTGCTGTTTGTCTATTGGGAAGAAAATTCACCGCAGAACAACGCACCTGAATGCACTCATGACTCCTTTCTACGCGCACCAAAATTAAAGATCTGTTTCTCTGAATTACCTTGTGAAAGCATAACACAGTAAGACTGTATTTTATAACTTAGCTAGTCATGTTGGCAATAGAACATGCTTTTCAAATCATGCCCACCTGACCCAGATTGCGATTTATAATGGAACCGTTTTCGGTAAGCGTAAAAAACAACGGCGGTCGGTAATCGTGTGATGGCGGGGATGCAGGGCGGTGTTCCAAACGAAACAACTACAAGTTCGCTATCTCTAGTTTATGAACGGCACAGCTAGGAGAGCTCAAAAAAAAAAATCACCTTATAGTTGAAGACGCTTCTTTGAGTCATAAATGTGCATTGAAATTGCTTAGGAACTGTGCACACTTTGGAGAGGTGTGTGGCCACTTGGAGAGACCAGTTAGTCCTCTCACCCTTGTGTCAGGTCAACTTTGGTCTAATAACGTTCCTATAATCTCCAAACTGTTCCGTTTCAATTTGTACCATGTTTATCCTTTTCATATTTCTTCGGAAAGAAACATTTCAACGTAGCCCTATCCATATAGGCCAATTCCCAGGAGCGTAAAGGGTTAATAACATGAGGATACATTATAATAGCCATGTTCAGTAGGCCTGTGTGAACGCAACAAGATCTCACGGTTTGACCAATTTGACTTCAGATTCCGACGTTGATGTGGGTTGTGTATTGACGTTGACGAGGTAAAACTAGCATGAATGTTTCTGTATTCCGGCTTGCAGAGCGCAACACTATAGAATTCAGTGTATATGATAAACATATGCTAGGAGCCTACACACCCGTTCGTTGGTCAAATCAAAGATTATCAGGCTTGTTACAAATTCTGATGTTCGCCGTCCAAAAAAATATTACCTTGTTGCACTTCTCTCTATGAAGATCTGTCGTTGACAATTCTCCAAAAAATGGCGCGCACGTGATAACAAACCATATTCATTCAATGTAACACCTAGGGCAAAAACAAAAACGTGCACAGAGTTTGGGAAACCCTGCCCTACGAGGTCCGGAGGCTGCTGGTTCCGTTCTACCTGACAGTTCATTTCACCAACCTGGTGTCCCAGGTCTAAATCAGTCCCTGATTAGAGGGGAACAAACTGAGGGGGGAAAAGCATCGGAACTGGCTTCGAGTTCCAGAGTTGAATTTGAAGGGCCCACCAGTATAAACACACATATCTTCCTTTCTCTTCGAGTCAAACCTCACGACAAAAAGACAGCCAGACAGAACGGCATCAATCGACCACTTGTGGTATTATTCCGATATTTTTTTTTGCCGTAGTCCTCACGCCTGCGGCTTGTGTTGGGCCCCTTCCCCAAGTGACTGGCACAAACTTGGGGTACACTGTGTGCGATTTGGCCTCGTCGCTTTACCCAGGCCCGAGAAAGACCCAGAGCTGCCGGTCTCCACATAGGGAAACACACGGGAGCGGGTCCCCTTCTCTTTGGCAGGGTGGCAATGCAGTGGCTTTAATATCTGCGTCAAATAATGTGACACACACAGGCTACATACATCTGAACCGCCAAGCAGGCATAAGATCCAGCGAAAGCCATATGCACTATATCGCCAACGTATCAAGTCGATAGCCTGCTCTGTCAGTCAATGGAATTGGAAACATAAGGCTGCTACAGGATATTTCAAGACTGGGAAGCCTTAACTACGAACACGATCTGCTGTTGCTACTAGCCTACCGCCATACCAACCGATCCGTTCAGATATTGTCATTAGAAACACGAATCCGATATCAAAACGGTGATATAGCCTAATCGATTGTCGTTATTATTGACGCTGCGAAACTCAACACGATCGTTGTGTATAGATCAGGCCTGGATATTGCTGTGTATTATGTGACTAGAGTTACAATGATTAACATAGTAGGTAGGCTACAATTTAACACAACGCTATACGTTTCCCCCTATAGTCAGCCAGTCAAGACGATGGGAAAACCACTGCGTAGGGGAGAGAAAGAGATCTAGAGGGAGAGAGGGTCGAGAGAAAGAGCTGTGTAGAACACAATCCAAGGGATAGCCAAAAAAACTGAGCCTTGCTTTGTTATGATTACACCCCTTCTCCCTCTCTCTCTCTCGAAATGTTTCCCCCCCTCTAGATTAACCATGTCATGTCGTCGTTTCAGTACAATGTCTCTTACCTTCTCTCGCCTTCAGCAGCACCGTGTTTGCGACTATATTCTCTATCTCCATGGTAATGGTCAGTAAGCGTAAGATCCGTCTCCCATACAGACTAGGCAATACATTTCACTTCAACTGATAAAGATGAAGGTAGCGGCACCGATGATGATGATGGTGTATTCTGCAGCTGGCGCATAGCCTTCGCCTGTTCGGCTGGCTACCAGGTGGTGGGCTAGTAAGCTACTAGTTCTCCGACTCCCATCGTTTGATGTTTTCGGCTAAAACTCTCCACCTTTTAGGCTAAACAACGGCGGCTTACTACTGTAGTTAAAAGCTATAACGCTTGTTAGCATTCAAAGCCTCTCCTGCTTCGTTTCTTTTCCTTCCTGCTCCGCGCTCGGCTTCGTTCCCTCCCCTCCCCAGAGGCGTCATGCTCATAGGGGGCACAGGGGCACGTGCCCCCTCAGATTTGTCCCCTATATATAAAAATGAATAAAAATTACGTGTTTATTTATGTTGTTGTTTCTCTGTAATACTACTAGCCACCTACATGTGTAGGATCTTAATTTGAACCAGTTTGCTACAGCAGGAAAATAATTCCTGCGGCAATAGGAAATGTGAATTATTATGTGGATTTTTAATGAATGAACATTTTTGTTGGGGGTTGATACATTTTTCGTAAGGGAAAATCAAGTCTGTAATTTCAAAGTGGGAAATTACATACTTCAGAAGCCTTTTTAAACCTTAAACATTTAAGTCATTTAGCAGACGCTCTTATCCAGAGCGACTTACAGTTAGTGAATACATATATTATTATTTTTTATACTGGCCCCCCGTGCATTGCAAGAAAGTCCTCCTGCAACAGAGTGATCACATTAAGATCCTACATCTGTAGCGATTTTATGAAGTTGGCTTTAGCTAGCACAGATAGGTTCCCAATCTCCCAACCATGAAGACATTTCAGGCTATCGATCACGTTAGAGTAGCGATCTTATCTAACTATCTTAGCTGGCATGCATGCTGGCAAGGTTGGTTGATTTTAGAAAAGCAAACATTTACTAAATGTACTGAATAAGACTCACATTCCTTTCAATCTTTTACCCAGATTTGAGCAGAGATGCAGAGAAGCATATTTCATTTATTTTTATATATATTTTTTTACCACCATTCAGGGGGATGCAGACAGCTCAAGAGGTATGCTTAGATATGCAGAAAAATAATCATATATATTTTTTACAAAGAATTAAGCGTAATGATTATGGCTCTAGGTTGCAAGAAAAAGCAGATTCAGGTGTTTGGAAAAAATTAAAAATTCTCCAAACTTTCAGATGGGGGGGCACCCCCCCCGGACCACCCCCAGCCATCCTCACATACTGTACTTTGTGCCCCCTCAGATGTTTGGGGTGCATGACGCCCCTGCCCCTCCCCTCACTCTCTCTCTCTGCCACCACCACCTCTCGCCTCCTAGTCCTCACAGCCGGCCGGCACAATACCAGAGGGAGAGTAGGAGGGGTCATCTTACTACATGGTCACAGTTCTGTGCACCACTCACGCATACACACACACACACACACACACACACACACACACACACACACACACACACACACACACACACACACACACACACACACACACACACACACACACACACACACACACACACACACACACACACATACACACACACGCATACACACACACACACACACATACACACACACGCATACACACACACACACACACACACACACACTGAAGTGGGCCTACGCATGTTTATTATCTGGCCTCCTATAATGACACAACAGACACTAATAAAAAAATTAAAAAAAGATCCAATTTTGAACATGCAAATAATTGTAAATTGAAACCCACTGTATGGGGTGTGGTGTGTGTGTGTGTGTGTGTGTATGGGGTGTGGTGTGTGTGTGTGTGTGTGTGTGTGTGTGTGTGTGTGTGTGTGTGTGTGTGTGTGTGTGTGTGTGTGTGTGTGTGTGTGTGTGTGTATGGGGTGTGGTGTGTGTGTGTGTGTCAGTAGGCCTCATCCGGTCTCTAGTCCAGGAAGCTACAATGTAACATTTACTTCCTTCTGATACTTCAACGGCGTTTTAACAACTTTCCAAGGCGGATCACACTGTGAGTTTGAGTGTGTGTGTGTGTGTGTGTGTGTGTGTGTGTGTGTGTGTGTGTGTGAGTGTGTGTGTGTGTGTCTGTGTGTGTGTGTGTCTGTGTGTGTGTGTGTGAGTCTCAGCAAGTTATCGGTATTCAAAAGCGATGCAACGTCTAACTTTCCAAGGTGATACACATCATGTTTGCATCCCAAATGACCCCCTGTTCCCTTTATAGGACACTAGGGCCGATGGAGGGAGGACAGCCCTGGTGCTATCTACAGTACATATTATCTACATATTATATTATCTACATATTATATTATCTACAGCCCAGGTCCCCCCTGTCCATTCGTTATGATCTTAAAGTCTAAACTGATCCTATCAGCACTACTCCTACTGTGAGAGGCTTTATGAATACAGCCCCAGGTCCTATATACGTATATTACCTACAGTTATGATCCAGCCTACAATAGAAACTAAGAGAATAGAATACCACTGTATTGTCCCTTGGTTACAATAGAATACCACTTTATTGTCCCTTGGTTACAATAGAATACCACTTTATTGTCCCTTGGTTACAATAGAATACCACTTTATTGTCCCTTGGTTACAATAGAATACCACTTTATTGTCCCTTGGTTACAATAGAATACCACTTTATTGTCCCTTGGTTACAATAGAATACCACTTTATTGTCCCTTGGTTACAATAGAATACCACTTTATTGTCCCTTGGTTACAATAGAATACCACTTTATTGTCCCTTGGTTACAATAGAATACCACTTTATTGTCCCTTGGTTACAATAGAATACCACTTTATTGTCCCTTGGTTACAATAGAATACCACTTTATTGTCCCTTGGTTACAATAGAATACCACTTTATTGTCCCTTGGTTACAATAGAATACCACTTTATTGTCCCTTGGTTACAATAGAATACCACTTTATTGTCCCTTGGTTACAATAGAATACCACTTTATTGTCCCTTGGTTACAATAGAATACCACTTTATTGTCCCTTGGTTACAATATAATACCACTTTATTGTCCCTTGGTTACAATAGAATACCACTGTATTGTCCCTTGGTTACAATATAATACCACTTTATTGTCCCTTGGTTACAATAGAATACCACTTTATTGTCCCTTGGTTACAATAGAATACCACTTTATTGTCCCTTGGTTACAATAGAATACCACTTTATTGTCCCTTGGTTACAATAGAATACCACTATATTGTCCCTTGGTTACAATAGAATACCACTTTATTGTCCCTTGGTTACAATAGAATACCACTTTATTGTCCCTTGGTTACAATAGAATACCACTTTATTGTCCCTTGGTTACAATAGAATACCACTTTATTGTCCCTTGGTTACAATATAATACCACTTTATTGTCCCTTGGTTACAATAGAATACCACTATATTGTCCCTTGGTTACAATATAATACCACTTTATTGTCCCTCGGTTACAATAGAATACCACTTTATTGTCCCTTGGTTACAATAGAATACCACTTTATTGTCCCTCGGTTACAATATAATACCACTTTATTGTCCCTTGGTTACAATAGAATACCACTTTATTGTCCCTTGGTTACAATAGAATACCACTTTATTGTCCCTTGGTTACAATATAATACCACTTTATTGTCCCTTGGTTACAATAGAATACCACTTTATTGTCCCTTGGTTACAATAGAATACCACTTTATTGTCCCTTGGTTACAATAGAATACCACTTTATTGTCCCTTGGTTACAATAGAATACCACTTTATTGTCCCTTGGTTACAATAGAATACCACTTTATTGTCCCTTGGTTACAATAGAATACCACTTTATTGTCCCTTGGTTACAATAGAATACCACTTTATTGTCCCTTGGTTACAATAGAATACCACTTTATTGTCCCTTGGTTACAATAGAATAACTCTTTATTAGAGGCCTCTGAGTGGTTGGTGTTCCTCTTACCCCACAATGTAGATGAAAAACAGCCCCATACCATTATTCCTCCTCCACCAAACTTTACAGTTGGCACTATGCATTGTGGCAGGTAGCGTTCTCCTGGCATCCGCCAAACCCATATTCGTCCGCCGGACAATGGCGGCGAGCTTTACACCACTCCAGCCGACGCTTGGCATTGCGCATGGTGATCTTAGGCTTGTGTGCGGCTGCTCGGCCATGGAAACCCATTTCATGAAGCTCCCGACAAACAGTTATTGTGCTGACGTTGCTTCCAGAGGCAGTTTGGAACTCGGTAGTAAGTGTTGTAGCCGAGGACAGATGATTTTTACGCGCTAAGCGCTTCAGCACTCGGCGGTCACTTTCTGTGAGCTTGTGTGGCCTACCACTTCCCGGATGAGCCGTTGTTGCTCCTAAATGTTTCCACTTCACAATAATAGCACTTACAGTTGACCGGGGCAGCAATTTTACAAACTGACTTTGTTGGAAAAGTGCCATCCTATGACGGTGCCATGTTGAAAGTCACTGAGCTCTTCAGTAAGGCCATTCTACTGCCAATGTTTTGTCTATGGAGATTGCATGGCTGTGTGTTCGATTTTATACATCTGTCAGCAATGGGTGTGGCTGAAATAGCCGAATCCACTCATTTGAAGGGGTGTCCACATACTTTTGTATATATAATGTATTTTGAAAGATGAGATGTTGAGGATTATAATAAATACTGCTTTGATGTCATACAAGCAAGCCAAACACCCGGGAGTCCAAATGTCCACGACATAGCTTCATACCTTGGGTTGCTCTAAACAGAATGAGCCTGTTTGTCTATTGGGAAGAAAATTAGCCGCAGACCATGCACCTGAATGCACTCATGACTCTTTCTATGCTCACCAAAATTAAGATCTGTTTCTCTGAATTACCTTGTGAAAGCCTAACACAGTAAGACTGTATTTTATAGATGGCTCTGAGTGGTTGGTGGTCCTCTTACCCCACAATGTAGAAGACTCTGAGTGGTTGGTGGTCCTCTTACCCCACAATGTAGAAGACTCTGAGTGGTTGGTGTTCCTCACAATGTAGAGGGCTCTGACTGGTTGGTGTTCCTCTTACCCCACAATGTAGAAGACTCTGACTGGTTGGTGGTCCTCTTACCCCACAATGTAGAAGACTCTGAGTGGTTGGTGGTCCTCTTACCCCACAATGTAGAAGACTCTGAGTGGTTGGTGGTCCTCTTACCCCACAATGTAGAAGACTCTGAGTGGTTGGTGGTCCTCTTACCCCACAATGTAGAAGACTCTGAGTGGTTGGTGGTCCTCTTACCCCACAATGTAGAAGACTCTGAGTGGTTGGTGTTCCTCTTACCCCACTATGTAGAGGACTCTGACTGGTGCATGCATGTGCCTGTGTGTGTGTGTGTCAGTGCGGGTGTGTGTGTGTGTCGGTGCGTGTGTGTGTGTGTGTGTGTGTGTGTCGGTAGATGAACTGTTCGATGCCAGGGGGCCTTCTCTCTCTCTGTGGTTAAACAGTTTTTTGGAATTCCCCTCCCTTTCAGCCAATTGGCACACGTGTTCTGTCCAGCCTGAGGTAGAAAGATAAAGCTCTCTCTCTCACACACACACACACACACACACACACACACACACACACACACACACACACACACACACACAACCTGCTCCAACCCTTATCTAACCACACACACATACACACACACACACACCCTGCTCCAAACCTGATCTAACCACCCACACACACACACAGGAGTACACACACAATACCACTTGCCTCCCTCTCTAACCGTAGCGTCCCTTCATCCAATCTGACCATCTCCTAAACCCTGGCACACAGCAGCCTAATGTGACTGAGACGTTGTGGAGCTTGGAGAAGCAGTGGAAAAGGACATTTACAGAGGACAGGGCATGACCTCATGTTGACCTCACAATGCCCTGCCAACGAGGTTGATCCAGCTGTGTGTGTGTGTGTGTTTATGTGTTTGTGTGTGTGTGTGTGTGTGTGTGGTGTGTGTGTGTATATGTGTTTGTGTGTGTATATGTGTTTGTGTGTGTATATGTGTTTGTGTGTGTGTGTGTGTGTGTGTGTGTGTGTGTGTGTGTGGTGTGTGTGTGTATATGTGTTTGTGTGTGTATATGTGTTTGTGTGTGTATATGTGTTTGTGTGTGTGTGTGTGTGTGTGTGTGTGTGTGTGTGTGGTGTGTGTGTGTATATGTGTTTGTGTGTGTATATGTGTTTGTGTGTGTATATGTGTTTGTGTGTGTGTGTGTGTGTGTGTGTGTGTGTGTGTGTGTGGTGTGTGTGTGTATATGTGTTTGTGTGTGTATATGTGTTTGTGTGTGTATATGTGTTTGTGTGTGTGTGTGTGTGTGTGTGTGTGTGTGTGTGTGGTGTGTGTGTGTATATGTGTTTGTGTGTGTATATGTGTTTGTGTGTGTATATGTGTTTGTGTTTGTGTGTGTGTGTGTGTGTGTGTGTGTGTGTGTGTGTGTGTGTGTGTGTGTAACAGAGTTCAGAACATACCGTAAGCTCACTCCACTAGCTTGAAATGTCTCAAACGGAGCCATCCATCTGGTACCTTCTGGGTGGCTAAAACATACAATCTACTAGCAGTGAAGCAGCTCAACATCTACATCACATTAGTCATCTAACAGACTCCCATCCAGAGCGACCCACAGAAGCAACCAGGGTCAACGCCCTGCTGCCAAGACCCCGTCCCCAAGCCCCCGTCCCTCCGTCCCTCCTAGCCCCCGTCCCCAAGCCCCCGTCCCCCCGTCCCCAAGCCCCCGTCCCTCCAAGACCCCGTCCCTCCAAGCCCCCGTCCCCAAGCCCCCGTCCCCAAGCCCCCGTCCCCAAGCCCCCGTCCCCTAGCCCCCGTCCCCAAGCCCCCGTCCCCTAGCCCCCGTCCCCCCGTCCCCAAGCCCCCGTCCCTCCAAGCCCTCGTCCCCAAGCCCCCGTCCCCAAGCCCCCGTCCCTCCAAGCCCCCGTCCCCAAGCCCCCGTCCCCAAGCCCCCGTCCCTCCAAGACCCCGTCCCCAAGCCCCCGTCCCCAAGCCCCGTCCCCAAGCCCCCGTCCCTCCAAGCCCCCGTCCCCAAACCCCCGTCCCCAAGCCCCCGTCCCTCCAAGACCCCGTCCCCAAGCCCCCGTCCCCAAGCCCCCGTCCCCAAGCCCCCGTCCCCAAGCCCCCGTCCCTCCAAGACCCCGTCCCCAAGCCCCCGTCCCCAAGCCCCCGTCCCCAAGCCCCCGTCCCCAAGCCCCCGTCCCCCCAAGCCCCCGTCCCCAAGCCCCCGTCCCCTAGCCCCCGTCCCCCCAAGCCCCCGTCCCCAAGCCCCTGTCCCCAACCCAACGCACCAACAACCAACAAAATGAACAAAAGAGAAAAAAGAGAGAGACAAAGGAAAACAGAAAACAACAAAAACCAAAAGACTTCGAGGACAACAACAATCGTAACAGAAAGGCCAACTGAATATGTATGAGTGCATGTATGGCACTTTTACACGTGTGTGCGTGTCCGTGTATGTGCACGTGTGCATTTGAATGAGAGTGTGTGTATATTCATGCGGACACCCCATGTTTAACTCCTCTTGACAATTCAAAACTCTCTGAGAAGTAGCCGCTATTTACTATGAACAAATCTAGGTATTTATAAATAAAATCCAGTCTTACCTTTATCAAAGACCTTTTCAAAATCCACTATAAATACCAGGCCGGGCTTCTTAGATGTTTCATGATGTTCTATTATTTCTAATAGTTGTCGTATCTTATCTCCAATGTATCGTCCATGTAAAGAAACCTGTCTGATCAGGATGAACAACACTTGGTAAAACCTGTTTAATTCTGAGTGCATTTCACTAGTATTATTGCGTCACAACATTGACGTGTCTGAGGCCTCCAGATTTTAAAAGATAGACTGGATCTTTATATTTGCCATCATTGTTTTAATAACAGTGAAATCAGACCTTCCTGCTGAGTACCTGTCAGAATACCATTTCTATAGGAGTAGTTAAAACAACAATTGAGCTTTGAGTATATCGAAAAAGGCTTGATATATTCTCTACCGGTGTGCCATCAAGCCCTGGGGTTTTTCCACACTGAAAGGATTTAATAGCCTCAAAATGTTATTCCTCTGTACATTTGTTAATTTTCAATTTTTTGTTTATTTATTTGGAAATAATTCCTTACAGTAATCGTCATTCGGTGGGTGAGGATGAGACAGAAAAGAGAACATCTGCTTAAAATATTTAGCTTCCTCTTTTAAAATATATAATTCGGAGAATCATAGATGACTCCGTCTTCAGTAACGAGTTTCTGCAAATCATTTTTTATCAGCGTACCTGTGTTGGAGATTCAGGAAGAATTTGGTGCATTTTTTTTCTCCATATTCCATCCAGTTTGCTTTTTATTTTTGTAATAGATTACATCAGATCATTCTGGAATAAGTTCCTCCGGCTCTTTTTGTACTTTGTATCTTTGTACCTCCCGAGTGGCGCAGTGGTCTAAGGCACTGCATCGCAGTGCTAGCTGTGCCACTAGAAATCCTGGTTCGAATCCAGGCTCTGTCGTAGCTGGCTGCGACCGGGAGTCCCATGGGGCGGCGCACAATTGGCCTAGCGTCGTCCAGGGTAGGGGAGGGAATGGCCGGCAGGGATGTAGCTCAGTTGGTAGAGCATGGTGTTTGCAACGCCAGGGTTGTGGGTTTGAAAAATACAAAAAAAATGTATGCACTCACTAACTGTAAGTGGCTCTGGATAAGAGCGTCTGCTAAAATGTAAATGTATCGTTTTTATTGTTATCTATCTGTACTATTAGTTCATGTATTTCCCTTGTTAGTCTTGTCTCTTTATCCAGAAACGTATTTTGTATTATTGATGATGATTGAATTGAATGACCTCTGAAGGTACATTTAAAGGTATCCTAAACAATAAGGGGATTTGCTGAACCTATATTGTACTGGAAAAATTCAGTTATAAATTAATGAGTCTTAGTTAAAAAAAATTATTGTCCTCCAGTAAACTTTGATTACATTTCCAATATCCCCGCCCACGTGGTGATTCTATAAGAGTTATGTGAAGGCCAATTAGATGATGATCCGATCGCATTCTGTCTCCTATTCAAACTTTTTTTAACCCTTTGACGCAAGCGAGAAAGAGACAAGAAAGTAGTGAAGACGACTAACTTGATTAAGTCTCCTCCATGCATATCTCACTACGTCTGGGTTTTTTTTGTCTCCAAATATCCACTATTTCTAATGTGTCCATAATATTTGTGATTTCCTTAATTGCACGTTGATGATAGTTTGTAGAGTGATTCCCTTTACATTCCATTAAGGTACTAAACACTGTGTTATAGTCTCCCACCATAACGATTTGATCATTTGTTGCCTCTAAGTTCAATAAATTGGTATAAATATTTTCGAAGAAGTATGGATCATCCTGATTTGGACCATATAGATTAATAAGGCAAATCTGTTTTTTCATCCACTTTCATATTCAAAAAGATCCACCTTCCTTACGAATCATTCCTGACTATTTGCACATTCAGATCAAAATGTTTGTTAATGAATATCATCACACCTTTTGAGTTCCTTTTATCCATGATTTCATGAGTTAGAGTCAGGTGTGTTAACAGAGTTAGAGTCAGGTGTGTTAACAGAGTTAGAGTCAGGTGTGTTAACAGAGTTAGAGTCAGGTGTGTTAACAGAGTTAGAGTCAGGTGTGTTAACAGAGTTAGAGTCAGGTGTGTTAACACGTTAGAGTCAGGTGTGTTAACAGAGTTAGAGTCAGGTGTGTTAACAGAGTTAGAGTCAGGTGTGTTAACAGAGTTAGAGTCAGGTGTGTTAACAGAGTTAGAGTCAGGTGTGTTAACAGAGTTAGAGTCAGGTGTGTTAACAGAGTTAGAGTCAGGTGTGTTAACAGAGTTAGAGTCAGGTGTGTTAACACGTTAGAG
>NW_028166889.1:0-25000 GCF_964263955.1 Coregonus lavaretus
CTCCTTTTTAATCTTGCGGTAACATTTCCTACTCATCATTATGCATATTCATTGCCAGTAAACATTTTCATCGACTGCATTTAATCTCTTCCACTAGCAATTACCACTGGCTGTTGTTCTGTAGTGCAGAAGGGCCATTGCTTCACTCCGCTAGCAGCTGGGGCGCAGATGGGACCTAGAGCCAAATGCACAAAATAAAAATGTACAAAGATGGCAGTGGAATTTATTTAAGAGAGGAAAAAGCTTCTTTTTTTTGTGGTGTTATTTTTCTTCTTTCCCCTGTTTGTGTTGAGGTGTTTTTTTTTTTCTTTTTTCTCACCTCATCCAGACTGCCTCTTTCTCTATTTCTTTGTGAGTCAGAGAAATTGGTGGTTGGTCTCCCGGTGTGAAGATAGCGACGGAGGCATTGATATTTAATCAGCAGGGTCAGGAAGGCAGTGGTGCGGCGGCGGTGGGAAAGGGGGATGTGCAAAGAACAGATGGATGTTATTAGGTGGGTGTCGGTTTGAGGGAGAGGGGCTTGACTGTCCTGCCCAGTCCTCAGGACCTGACCCTGCAGAGGAATGAGAGATATATACTCTAGCAGCACATGAGAACTAGGCAGAGAGAGACTGAGAGAGGGATGGGGCACAGAGAAAAATGTGAATGAGAAAGAAAGAAAGAAAGTTATGGTGGAGAAAGAGTGATGTGAGACCAGGAGAGGAAGGGAGATGCCATAGTTCTCTTCTCTGCAGACAGCAGGTGTGTATTTGGCCATGCTGCCCTCTTTGCTCCCTTCTCTCTTCAAGCCTGCCTTCCGAGAGCCTGTGGTGCTTGAGAGAGCAGAGCAGAGCTGAGAGGACAGGAGGACCATTGAGAGGACCTACGTATAGAGTCCTGCATTGTGCTGTAGAGACTTGAGAGAGAGAGAGAGAGAGAGAGAGAGAGAGAGAGAGAGAGAGAGAGAGAGAGAGAGAGAGAGAGAGAGAGAGAGAGAGAGAGAGAGCGAGAGAGAGAGAGAGAGAGAGAGAGAGAGAGAGAGAGAGAGAGAGAGAGAGAGAGAGAGAGAGAGAGAGAGAGAGAGGCTCAGCCACTCATCCCCAGGGGGCACTGTTAGTCCGTCTCTCCTTTATTTCAGTCCTCCTTCTCCTCCATGTGGGCATCAACTTAATCTAGTAGGAAACAAGTCATGCAAACACACGCGTGATAAACACACTCAAATCACACACATACACACACATGATGAACACACTCAAATCACACACTTACACACACATGATGAACACACTCAAATCACACACATACACACACATGATGAACACACTCAAATCACACACTTACACACACATGATGAACATACTAAAATCACACACTTACACACGCATGAAAAACACACTAAAATCACACACTTACACACACATGAAAAACACACTCAAATCACACACTTACACACGCGTGATAAACACACTCAAATCCAGTGTTGACATAATTTAGGGCAGTTTTGAGCTCCACCTGTTTAGTTAATAAAAATGTGTTTTGTGTGTTATTTTGGCATTAATTCGTGTCACATATCAGTTTGCAAACAATGTATAAAAAAAAATGTAAACAATAAAAGTCCTTGAGTTAATAAAACCGCATACAAACATGGTCTCTTTCTTGAGTAAGGCAGCTCCGAAATGCAGGTGTTTCAGCCTCGCTCAGTGCTTTCTGTGGTGGAGGGGCAGCCGGCAAAAGCACAGAGCGTAGGCGTAGGTAATATTCTTTAGTTGCGCCAAGATTGGCTCAGGGTTCTGTCACTCATGGGGAAGAGTGCCTAGCTCTCCCTAAAAGGGAGAGCTAGGCAGTTCAATCTCCCTTAGGTACTGCCAAAAATTGACACTAGAAGTGCCCGTCCAAGAAGGCTCAAGGTCATTGGCCACAGATAAAATGACGTCAAATCACCTTACATCTGCCGTTGCTTTGATTGGACTGATCATGTCATCATCGTACTTTCAAAATCAAGCTAGCTAGCTATACAAGCAGTCATAATCATGAATCACGTTGACAATCTACTGGCAAATCCTTTTCAATCCTTGTCATATGAAGATAAATGATTGATAAAACATCTCATCTCGGTGCTTCATCGGCCTTTGGACATAAACATCAGAAATCGCAAATTGAACAATGAGTTGTTTGGAAAGAATCAGTGGCTAACTGCGAGAGTCACAAAGCAATCAATATTTTGCTTCCCCTACCTGCTTTTCGGTGGAGGTGGAGCGTGGTCCAACTCTGTGTTTAAGTATTTAAAACATCTGTCTGAAAGGGTCTCTTTTCCAAGCTTAAAAGGCTAAACATTCAAACGCAAAAACCATGGGCCAGAGGTTGAATACATTTGGGCCATGCTGTCAATCTCAGCGTGACTTCACCCAGAGAATGCCAGACTCTGATTTCTGTCGCTGTCCCATTTCAAAAGTGCTGAACAAATAGTTACATTGACGACGTCCGTCCCAGCTCGCTCATTAATGTCTTCATTGAAATTACGGCTTGCCTCTTATCCGCTCGTCGTCCCCTTATGCCATAGTCTGTACATTTCAATTGTTATATTGCTTACAGTATTATACAGTAGGTCTGTCTCATAAGTATATTATTCATCATTTTTAGGCAATGTTTGAATAATGCATTTCATTGCTTTGCTTACTTTATGTATTATGTTCTTTTCTCCATGAAGATGGGATACTATATAATGTTGTTGGGTCTGTAACCATGAGGAGGGGATACTATATAATGTTGTTGGGTCTGTAACCATGAGGATGGGATACTATATAATGTTGTTGGGTCTGTAACCATGAGGATGGGATACTATATAATGCTGTTGGGTCTGTAACCATGAGGATGGGATACTATATAATGTTGTTGGGTCTGTAACCATGAGGATGGGATACTATATCATGTTGTTGGGTCTGTAACCATGAGGATGGGATACTATATAATGTTATTGGGTCTGTAACCATGAGGAGGGGATACTATATAATGCTGTTGGGTCTGTAACCATGAGGAGGGGATACTATATAATGTTGTTGTGTCTGTAACCATGAGGATGGGATACTATATAATGTTGTTGTGTCTGTAACCATGAGGATGGGATACTATATAATGTTGTTGAGTCTGTAACCATGAGGATGGGATACTATATAATGTTGTTGGGTATGTAACCATGAGGATGGGATACTATATAATGTTGTTGGGTCTGTAACCATGAGGATGGGATACTGTATAATGTTGTTGGGTCTGTAACCATGAGGATGGGATACTATATAATGTTGTTGTGTCTGTAACCATGAGGAGGGGATACTATATAATGCTGTTGGGTCTGTAACCATGAGGATGGGATACTATATAATGTTGTTGGGTCTGTAACCATGAGGATGGGATACTATATAATGTTGTTGTGTCTGTAACCATGAGGATGGGATAATATATATAATGTTGTTGTGTCTGTAACCATGAGGACGGGATACTATATAATGCTGTTGGGTCTGTAACCATGAGGATGGGATACTATATAATGTTGTTGGGTCTGTAACCATGAGGATGGGATACTATATAATGCTGTTGGGTCTGTAACCATGAGGAGGGGATACTATATAATGCTGTTGGGTCTGTAACCATGAGGAGGGGATACTATATAATGTTGTTGGGTCTGTAACCATGAGGACGGGATACTATATAATGTTGTTGGGTCTGTAACCATGAGGATGGGATACTATATAATGTTGTTGAGTCTGTAACCATGAGGATGGGATACTATATAATGTTGTTGGGTCTGTAACCATGAGGAGGGGATACTATATAATGTTGTTGGGTCTGTAACCATGAGGATGGGATACTATATAATGTTGTTGTGTCTGTAACCATGAGGAGGGGATACTATATAATGTTGTTGGGTCTGTAACCATGAGGATGGGATACTATATAATGTTGTAGGGTCTGTAACCATGAGGATGGGATACTATATAATGTTGTTGGGTATGTAACCATGAGGATGGGATACTATATAATGTTGTTGGGTCTGTAACCATGAGGAGGGGATACTATATAATGTTGTTGGGTCTGTAACCATGAGGAGGGGATACTATATAATGTTGTTGTGTCTGTAACCATGAGGATGGGATACTATATAATGTTGTTGGGTCTGTAACCATGAGGATGGGATACTATATAATGCTGTTGGGTCTGTAACCATGAGGAGGGGATACTATATAATGTTGTTGGGTATGTAACCATGAGGATGGGATACTATATAATGTTGTTGGGTCTGTAACCATGAGGAGGGGATACTATATAATGTTGTTGGGTATGTAACCATGAGGATGGGATACTATATAATGTTGTTGAGTCTGAAACCATGAGGATGGGATACTATATAATGTTGTTGGGTCTGTAACCATGAGGATGGGATACTATATAATGTTGTTGGGTCTGTAACCATGAGGATGGGATACTATATAATGTTGTTGGGTATGTAACCATGAGGATGGGATACTATATAATGTTGTTGGGTCTGTAACCATGAGGAGGGGATACTATATAATGTTGTTGGGTATGTAACCATGAGGATGGGATACTATATAATGTTGTTGGGTCTGTAACCATGAGGAGGGGATACTATATAATGTTGTTGGGTCTATAACCATGAGGATGGGATACTATATAATGTTATTGTGTCTGTAACCATGAGGAGGGGATACTATATAATGTTGTTGGGTATGTAACCATGAGGATGGGATACTATATAATGTTGTTGGGTCTGTAACCATGAGGAGGGGATACTATATAATGTTGTTGGGTATGTAACCATGAGGATGGGATACTATATAATGCTGTTGGGTCGGTAACCATGAGGATGGGATACTATATAATGCTGTTGGGTCTGTAACCATGAGGATGGGATACTATATAATGTTGTTGGGTCTGTAACCATGAGGATGGGATACTATATAATGCTGTTGGGTCTGTAACCATGAGGATGGGATACTATATAATGTTGTTGGGTCTGTAACCATGAGGATGGGATACTATATAATGTTGTTGGGTCTGTAACCATGAGGATGGGATACTATATAATGTTATTGTGTCTGTAACCATGAGGAGGGGATACTATATAATGTTGTTGGGTCTGTAACCATGAGGATGGGATACTATATAATGTTGTTGAGTCTGTAACCATGAGGATGGGATACTATATAATGTTGTTGAGTCTGTAACCATGAGGATGGGATACTATATAATGTTGTTGGGTCTGTAACCATGAGGAGGGGATACTATATAATGTTGTTGTGTCTGTAACCATGAGGATGGGATACTATATAATGTTGTTGAGTCTGTAACCATGAGGATGGGATACTATATAATGTTGTTGAGTCTGTAACCATGAGGATGGGATACTATATAATGTTGTTGTGTCTGTAACCATGAGGATGGGATACTATATAATGTTGTTGAGTCTGTAACCATGAGGATGGGATACTATATAATGTTGTTGGGTCTGTAACCATGAGGAGGGGATACTATATAATGTTGTTGGGTCTGTAACCATGAGGAGGGGATACTATATAATGTTGTTGGGTCTGTAACCATGAGGATGGGATACTATATAATGTTGTTGGGTCTGTAACCATGAGGATGGGATACTATATAATGTTGTTGGGTCTGTAACCATGAGGATGGGATACTATATAATGCTGTTGGGTCTGTAACCATGAGGATGGGATACTATATAATGTTGTTGGGTCTGTAACCATGAGGATGGGATACTATATAATGTTGTTGGGTCTGTAACCATGAGGATGGGATACTATATAATGTTATTGTGTCTGTAACCATGAGGAGGGGATACTATATAATGTTGTTGGGTCTGTAACCATGAGGATGGGATACTATATAATGTTGTTGTGTCTGTAACCATGAGGAGGGGATACTATATAATGTTGTTGTGTCTGTAACTATGAGGATGGGATACTATATAATGTTGTTGGGTCTGTAACCATGAGGATGGGATACTATATCATGTTGTTGGGTCTGTAACCATGAGGATGGGATACTATATAATGTTGTTGAGTCTGTAACCATGAGGATGGGATACTATATAATGCTGTTGGGTCTGTAACCATGAGGAGGGGATACTATATAATGTTGTTGGGTCTGTAACCATGAGGACGGGATACTATATAATGTTGTTGGGTCTGTAACCATGAGGATGGGATACTATATAATGTTGTTGAGTCTGTAACCATGAGGATGGGATACTATATAATGTTGTTGGGTCTGTAACCATGAGGAGGGGATACTATATAATGTTGTTGGGTCTGTAACCATGAGGATGGGATACTATATAATGTTGTTGTGTCTGTAACCATGAGGAGGGGATACTATATAATGTTGTTGGGTCTGTAACCATGAGGATGGGATACTATATAATGTTGTAGGGTCTGTAACCATGAGGATGGGATACTATATAATGTTGTTGGGTATGTAACCATGAGGATGGGATACTATATAATGTTGTTGGGTCTGTAACCATGAGGAGGGGATACTATATAATGTTGTTGGGTCTGTAACCATGAGGAGGGGATACTATATAATGTTGTTGTGTCTGTAACCATGAGGATGGGATACTATATAATGTTGTTGGGTCTGTAACCATGAGGATGGGATACTATATAATGCTGTTGGGTCTGTAACCATGAGGAGGGGATACTATATAATGTTGTTGGGTATGTAACCATGAGGATGGGATACTATATAATGTTGTTGGGTCTGTAACCATGAGGAGGGGATACTATATAATGTTGTTGGGTATGTAACCATGAGGATGGGATACTATATAATGTTGTTGAGTCTGAAACCATGAGGATGGGATACTATATAATGTTGTTGGGTCTGTAACCATGAGGATGGGATACTATATAATGTTGTTGGGTCTGTAACCATGAGGATGGGATACTATATAATGTTGTTGGGTATGTAACCATGAGGATGGGATACTATATAATGTTGTTGGGTCTGTAACCATGAGGAGGGGATACTATATAATGTTGTTGGGTATGTAACCATGAGGATGGGATACTATATAATGTTGTTGGGTCTGTAACCATGAGGAGGGGATACTATATAATGTTGTTGGGTCTATAACCATGAGGATGGGATACTATATAATGTTATTGTGTCTGTAACCATGAGGAGGGGATACTATATAATGTTGTTGGGTATGTAACCATGAGGATGGGATACTATATAATGTTGTTGGGTCTGTAACCATGAGGAGGGGATACTATATAATGTTGTTGGGTATGTAACCATGAGGATGGGATACTATATAATGCTGTTGGGTCGGTAACCATGAGGATGGGATACTATATAATGCTGTTGGGTCTGTAACCATGAGGATGGGATACTATATAATGTTGTTGGGTCTGTAACCATGAGGATGGGATACTATATAATGCTGTTGGGTCTGTAACCATGAGGATGGGATACTATATAATGTTGTTGGGTCTGTAACCATGAGGATGGGATACTATATAATGTTGTTGGGTCTGTAACCATGAGGATGGGATACTATATAATGTTATTGTGTCTGTAACCATGAGGAGGGGATACTATATAATGTTGTTGGGTCTGTAACCATGAGGATGGGATACTATATAATGTTGTTGTGTCTGTAACCATGAGGAGGGGATACTATATAATGTTGTTGTGTCTGTAACTATGAGGATGGGATACTATATAATGTTGATGGGTCTGTAACCATGAGGATGGGATACTATATCATGTTGTTGGGTCTGTAACCATGAGAATGGGATACTATATAATGTTGTTGAGTCTGTAACCATGAGGATGGGATACTATATAATGTTGTTGAGTCTGTAACCATGAGGATGGGATACTATATAATGTTGTTGGGTCTGTAACCATGAGGAGGGGATACTATATAATGTTGTTGTGTCTGTAACCATGAGGATGGGATACTATATAATGTTGTTGAGTCTGTAACCATGAGGATGGGATACTATATAATGTTGTTGAGTCTGTAACCATGAGGATGGGATACTATATAATGTTGTTGTGTCTGTAACCATGAGGATGGGATACTATATAATGTTGTTGAGTCTGTAACCATGAGGATGGGATACTATATAATGTTGTTGGGTCTGTAACCATGAGGAGGGGATACTATATAATGTTGTTGGGTCTGTAACCATGAGGAGGGGATACTATATAATGTTGTTGGGTCTGTAACCATGAGGATGGGATACTATATAATGTTGTTGGGTCTGTAACCATGAGGATGGGATACTATATAATGTTGTTGGGTCTGTAACCATGAGGATGGGATACTATATAATGCTGTTGGGTCTGTAACCATGAGGATGGGATACTATATAATGTTGTTGGGTCTGTAACCATGAGGATGGGATACTATATAATGTTGTTGGGTCTGTAACCATGAGGATGGGATACTATATAATATTATTGTGTCTGTAACCATGAGGAGGGGATACTATATAATGTTGTTGGGTCTGTAACCATGAGGATGGGATACTATATAATGTTGTTGTGTCTGTAACCATGAGGAGGGGATACTATATAATGTTGTTGTGTCTGTAACTATGAGGATGGGATACTATATAATGTTGTTGGGTCTGTAACCATGAGGATGGGATACTATATCATGTTGTTGGGTCTGTAACCATGAGGATGGGATACTATATAATGTTGTTGAGTCTGTAACCATGAGGATGGGATACTATATAATGTTGTTGAGTCTGTAACCATGAGGATGGGATACTATATAATGTTGTTGGGTCTGTAACCATGAGGAGGGGATACTATATAATGTTGTTGTGTCTGTAACCATGAGGATGGGATACTATATAATGTTGTTGAGTCTGTAACCATGAGGATGGGATACTATATAATGTTGTTGAGTCTGTAACCATGAGGATGGGATACTATATAATGTTGTTGTGTCTGTAACCATGAGGATGGGATACTATATAATGTTGTTGTGTCTGTAACCATGAGGATGGGATACTATATAATGTTGTTGAGTCTGTAACCATGAGGATGGGATACTATATAATGTTGTTGGGTCTGTAACCATGAGGAGGGGATACTATATAATGTTGTTGTGTCTGTAACCATGAGGATGGGATACTATATAATGTTGTTGAGTCTGTAACCATGAGGATGGGATACTATATAATGTTGTTGAGTCTGTAACCATGAGGAT
This sequence comes from Coregonus lavaretus, assembly GCF_964263955.1. NCBI lineage: Eukaryota > Metazoa > Chordata > Actinopteri > Salmoniformes > Salmonidae > Coregonus > Coregonus lavaretus. Next base: position 9,251 of record NW_028166889.1, read on the forward strand.
GGGATACTATATAATGTTGTTGTGTCTGTAACCATGAGGATGGGATACTATATAATGTTGTTGTGTCTGTAACCATGAGGATGGGATACTATATAATCTTGTTGGGTCTGTAACCATGAGGATGGAATACTATATAATGTTGTTGAGTCTGTAACCATGAGGATGGGATACTATATAATGTTGTTGTGTCTGTAACCATGAGGAGGGGATACTATATAATGTTGTTGGGTCTGTAACCATGAGGATGGGATACTATATAATGTTGTTGTGTCTGTAACCATGAGGAGGGGATACTATATAATGTTGTTGGGTCTGTAACCATGAGAATGTGATACTATATAATGTTGTTGGGTCTGTAACCATGAGGATGGGATGCTATATAATGTTGTTGGGTCTGTAACCATGAGGATGGGATACTATATAATGTTGTTGAGTCTGTAACCATGAGGAGGGGATACTATATAATGTTGTTGGGTCTGTAACCATGAGGAGGGGATACTATATAATGCTGTTGGGTCTGTAACCATGAGGAGGGGATACTATATAATGTTGTTGGGTCTGTAACCATGAGGATGTGATACTATATAATGTTGTTGGGTCTGTAACCATGAGGATGGGATACTATATAATGTTATTGTGTCTGTAACCATGAGGAGGGGATACTATATAATGTTGTTGTGTCTGTAACCATGAGGATGGGATACTATATAATGTTGTTGTGTCTGTAACCATGAGGAGGGGATACTATATAATGTTGTTGGGTCTGTAACCCTGAGGATGGGATACTATATAATGTTGTTGGGTCTGTAACCATGAGGATGGGATACTATATAATGTTGTTGTGTCTGTAACCATGAGGAGGGGATACTATATAATGTTGTTGGGTCTGTAACCATGAGGATGGGATACTATATAATGTTGTTGTGTCTGTAACCATGAGGATGGGATACTATATAATGCTGTTGGGTCTGTAACCATGAGGATGGGATACTATATAATGTTGTTGTGTCTGTAACCATGAGGAGCGGATACTATATAATGTTGTTGGGTATGTAACCATGAGGATGGGATACTATATAATGTTGTTGTGTCTGTAACCATGAGGAGGGGATACTATATAATGTTGTTGGGTCTGTAACCATGAGGAGGGGATACTATATAATGTTGTTGGGTCTGTAACCATGAGGATGGGATACTATATAATGTTGTTGGGTCTGTAACCATGAGGATGGGATACTGTATAATGTTGTTGGGTCTGTAACCATGAGGATGGGATACTATATAATGTTGTTGGGTCTGTAACCATGAGGATGGGATACTATATAATGTTGTTGGGTCTGTATCCATGAGGATGGGATACTATATAATGTTGTTGGGTCTGTAACCATGAGGATGGGATACTATATAATGTTGTTGAGTCTGTAACCATGAGGATGGGATACTATATAATGTTGTTGAGTCTGTAACCATGAGGATGGGATACTATATAATGTTGTTGGGTCTGTAACCATGAGGAGGGGATACTATATAATGTTGTTGTGTCTGTAACCATGAGGATGGGATACTATATAATGTTGTTGAGTCTGTAACCATGAGGATGGGATACTATATAATGTTGTTGAGTCTATAACCATGAGGATGGGATACTATATAATGTTGTTGTGTCTGTAACCATGAGGATGGGATACTATATAATGTTGTTGTGTCTGTAACCATGAGGTTGGGATACTATATAATGTTGTTGGGTCTGTAACCATGAGGATGGAATACTATATAATGTTGTTGAGTCTGTAACCATGAGGATGGGATACTATATAATGTTGTTGTGTCTGTAACCATGAGGAGGTGATACTATATAATGTTGTTGGGTCTGTAACCATGAGGATGGGATACTATATAATGTTGTTGTGTCTGTAACCATGAGGAGGGGATACTATATAATGTTATTGTGTCTGTAACCATGAGGATGGGATACTATATAATGTTGTTGAGTCTGTAACCATGAGGATGGGATACTATATAATGTTGTTGTGTCTGTAACCATGAGGAGGGGATACTATATAATGTTGTTGGGTCTGTAACCATGAGGATGGGATACTATATAATGTTGTTGGGTATGTAACTATGAGGATGGGATACTATATAATGTTGTTGAGTCTGTAACCATGAGGAGGGGATACTATATCATGTTGTTGGGTCTATAACCATGAGGATGGGATACTATATAATGCTGTTGGGTCTGTAACCATGAGGATGGGATACTATATAAAGTTGTTGAGTCTGAAACCATGAGGATGGGATACTATATAATGTTGTTGTGTCTGTAACCATGAGGAGGGGATACTATATAATGTTGTTGGGTCTGTAACCATGAGGAGGGGATACTATATAATGTTGTTGGGTCTGTAACCATGAGGATGGGATACTATATAATGTTGTTGGGTCTGTAACCATGAGGATGGGATACTATATAATGTTGTTGGGTCTGTAACCATGAGGATGGGATACTATATAATGTTGTTGGGTCTGTAACCATGAGGATGGGATACTATATGTTGTTGGGTCTGTATCCATGAGGAGGGGATACTATATAATGTTGTTGGGTCTGTAACCATGAGGATGGGATACTATATAATGTTGTTGAGTCTGTAACCATGAGGATGGGATACTATATAATGTTGTTGAGTCTGTAACCATGAGGATGGGATACTATATAATGTTGTTGGGTCTGTAACCATGAGGATGGAATACAATATAATGTTGTTGAGTCTGTAACCATGAGGATGGGATACTATATAATGTTGTTGTGTCTGTAACCATGAGGAGGGGATACTATATAATGTTGTTGGGTCTGTAACCATGAGGATGGGATACTATATAATGTTGTTGTGTCTGTAACCATGAGGAGGGGATACTATATAATGTTATTGTGTCTGTAACCATGAGGATGGGATTCTATATAATGTTGTTGAGTCTGTAACCATGAGGATGGGATACTATATAATGTTGTTGTGTCTGTAACCATGAGGAGGGGATACTATATAATGTTGTTGGGTCTGTAACCATGAGGATGGGATACTATATAATGTTGTTGGGTATGTAACTATGAGGATGGGATACTATATAATGTTGTTTAGTCTGTAACCATGAGGAGGGGATACTATATCATGTTGTTGGGTCTATAACCATGAGGATGGGATACTATATAATGCTGTTTGGTCTGTAACCATGAGGATGGGATACTATATAATGTTGTTGAGTCTGTAACCATGAGGATGGGATACTATATAATGTTGTTGAGTCTGTAACCATGAGGATGGGATACTATATAATGTTGTTGGGTCTGTAACCATGAGGATGGAATACAATATAATGTTGTTGAGTCTGTAACCATGAGGATGGGATACTATATAATGTTGTTGTGTCTGTAACCATGAGGAGGGGATACTATATAATGTTGTTGGGTCTGTAACCATGAGGATGGGATACTATATAATGTTGTTGTGTCTGTAACCATGAGGAGGGGATACTATATAATGTTATTGTGTCTGTAACCATGAGGATGGGATACTATATAATGTTGTTGAGTCTGTAACCATGAGGATGGGATACTATATAATGTTGTTGTGTCTGTAACCATGAGGAGGGGATACTATATAATGTTGTTGGGTCTGTAACCATGAGGATGGGATACTATATAATGTTGTTGGGTATGTAACTATGAGGATGGGATACTATATAATGTTGTTTAGTCTGTAACCATGAGGAGGGGATACTATATCATGCTGTTGGGTCTGTAACCATGAGGATGGGATACTATATAATGCTGTTGGGTCTGTAACCATGAGGATGGGATACTATATAATGTTGTTGAGTCTGAAACCATGAGGATGGGATACTATATAATGTTGTTGTGTCTGTAACCATGAGGAGGGGATACTATATAATGTTGTTGGGTCTGTAACCATGAGGAGGGGATACTATATAATGTTGTTGGGTCTGTAACCATGAGGATGGGATACTATATAATGTTGTTGGGTCTGTAACCATGAGGATGGGATACTATATAATGTTGTTGGGTCTGTAACCATGAGGATGGGATACTATATAATGTTGTTGGGTCTGTAACCATGAGGATGGGATACTATATAATGTTGTTGGGTCTGTATCCATGAGGAGGGGATACTATATAATGTTGTTGGGTCTGTAACCATGAGGAGGGGATACTATATAATGTTGTTGGGTCTGTAACCATGAGGACGGGATACTATATAATGTTGTTGGGTCTGTAACCATGAGGATGGGATACTATATAATGTTGTTGAGTCTGTAACCATGAGGATGGGATACTATATAATGTTGTTGAGTCTGTAACCATGAGGATGGGATACTATATAATGTTGTTGGGTCTGTAACCATGAGGAGGGGATACTATATAATGTTGTTGTGTCTGTAACCATGAGGATGGGATACTATATAATGTTGTTGGGTCTGTAACCATGAGGATGGGATACTATATAATGTTGTTGTGTCTGTAACCATGAGAATGTGATACTATATAATGTTGTTGAGTCTGTAACCATGAGGATGGGATACTATATAATGTTGTTGGGTCTGTAACCATGAGGATGGGATACTATATAATGTTGTTGGGTCTGTAACCATGAGGATGGGATACTATATAATGTTGTTGGGTCTGTAACCATGAGAATGTGATACTATATAATGTTGTTGAGTCTGTAACCATGAGGAGGGGATACTATATAATGTTGTTGGGTCTGTAACCATGAGGATGGGATACTATATAATGTTGTTGTGTCTGTAACCATGAGGATGGGATACTATATAATGTTGTTGTGTCTGTAACCATGAGGAGGGGATACTATATAATGTTGTTGGGTCTGTAACCATGAGGATGGGATACTATATAATGTTGTTGGGTCTGTAACCATGAGGATGGGATACTATATAATGTTGTTGGGTCTGTAACCATGAGGATGGGATACTATATAATGTTGTTGGGTCTGTAACCATGAGGAGGGGATACTATATAATGTTGTTGGGTCTGTAACCATGAGGATGGGATACTATATAATGTTGTTGGGTATGTAACTATGAGGATGGGATACTATATAATGTTGTTGAGTCTGTAACCATGAGGATGGGATACTATATAATGTTGTTGAGTCTGTAACCATGAGGATGGGATACTATATAATGTTGTTGGGTCTGTAACCATGAGGAGGGGATACTATATAATGTTGTTGGGTCTGTAACCATGAGGATGGGATACTATATAATGTTGTTGGGTATGTAACTATGAGGATGGGATACTATATAATGTTGTTGAGTCTGTAACCATGAGGAGGGGATACTATATCATGTTGTTGGGTCTATAACCATGAGGATGGGATACTATATAATGCTGTTGGGTCTGTAACCATGAGGATGGGATACTATATAATGTTGTTGAGTCTGAAACCATGAGGATGGGATACTATATAATGTTGTTGTGTCTGTAACCATGAGGAGGGGATACTATATAATGTTGTTGGGTCTGTAACCATGAGGATGGGATACTATATAATGTTGTTGCGTCTATAACCATGAGGATGGGATACTATATAATGTTGTTGGGTCTGTAACCATGAGGAGGGGATACTATATAATGTTGTTGGGTCTGTAACCATGAGGATGGGATACTATATAATGTTGTTGGGTCTGTAACCATGAGGATGGGATACTATATAATGTTGTTGGGTCTGTAACCATGAGGATGGGATACTATATAATGTTGTTGGGTCTGTAACCATGAGGATGGGATACTATATAATGCTGTTGGGTCTGTAACCATGAGGAGGGGATACTATATAATGCTGTTGGGTCTGTAACCATGAGGATGGGATACTATATAATGTTGTTGTGTCTGTAACCATGAGGAGGGGATACTATATAATGTTGTTGGGTCTGTAACCATGAGGATGGGATACTATATAATGTTGTTGGGTCTGTAACCATGAGGAGGGGATACTATATAATGTTGTTGGGTCTGTAACCATGAGGAGGGGACACTATATAATGTTGTTGGGTCTGTAACCATGAGGATGGGATACTATATAATGTTGTTGGGTCTGTAACCATGAGGAGGGGATACTATATAATGTTGTTGGGTCTGTAACCATGAGGATGGGATACTATATAATGTTGTTGAGTCTGTAACCATGAGGAGGGGATACTATATAATGTTGTTGGGTCTGTAACCATGAGGAGGGGATACTATATAATGCTGTTGGGTCTGTAACCATGAGAAGGGGATACTAGATAATGTTATTGGGTCTGTAACCACGAGGATGGGATACTATATAATGTTGTTGAGTCTGTAACCATGGTTACCAGTGACAGTCTCTTCCCATTCAAATATTTGCTTTCAACACAAAGTTCAGTAATAGACATATAATTCCAGTTGATATTGCGAGGGTTGTTTTGTTTGCGCAATGCGCTGTCTGTGCGTCGGTATAATGTCTATTAAAGTGGATCCACAAAGAGTCAGTAGAAAGCATATTTATTTAAGCCATATCAGCCATATCAGCTGTGGTTTTAAAAAGGCAGCAAATGAGGCTGAATGAACTGTTTGGCTGCCCGACAAGGCTCCACTGATAGCCAGGTGTAGAAGTGGTTAAGGATTCACTCCGTGGTGCTGAAAAGAAAGCTCTGCTGTTGGGACAGCTTTATGGAGGCCCTAACAGTTTGTGGGCACCGTTTGTCACCGTTAAAGTGCATTTAATGCATTGTTTAGTGTTGTGTTGTGTAGTGGCTTTGCTGGTATGAATTTTAAAAAATGGTTGAGTTTGCCCCACCAAGATTTACATGCTAAAATTACCACTGCTCAAATCACACACTTCCATCGCGTTAAACACACCTACATATATATAGCTGACAAAGCTGTGCTCAGCCACAGCCATTCCACAGCATATCACTACAGCTCACCTCTTCCGTTGTCTGGGTTCTAGGTGGCCCATGACAGCCCCAACCAGCGCCAGTGACTCCATCCCCGTCCCCTGTCCCCTGTAAGGTCTAGCCCCATCAGAGGAAGGGAGGACAGGTCTCTGGGGGGGTAGGAAGGAGAGAAGTGGAGAGGGGGGGGAGAGGAGAGGAGAGGGAAGGAAAGGGGATCCGGTGTTTAATATTGTAAGGAGGTATACAGGAGGAGAACGGTGACACTGGCAGATGGAAGACAGGAAGCAGGGATGAGCGGTAGGGGGGGGAGTAGTGACAGGCCCCCTCATTTGAAGGTTGCAGAGATCCGGAGAAAGACTCAGAGTGTCAGACCTTCCAAGGGGCACGGAGAGATCAATCAGGATTTTAGGAGTCATGTTTTGCTTGTCAGAAATCACGTTTTTAAGATGTGTAACTTTCAAAATCCAGGAATCATCCACGTATGATGCATTTAGCATCATATGATGCAACACGCAGCATCATTTAATGCAAAATGCATCATACAGGGATGATTTCTGTATTTTGAAAGTTACATATCTTGAAAATGTGATCACTGACAAGCAAAACATTTTGGGACTATGTCAACAATGGACTAATGAAAGAAATACCCAAATCAAAGGAACGGTAAAAGGAATTTTAGCCCCCCCCAAAACTATCTTCTGGTATTTGTTTCATTAGTCCATTGTTGACACAAGTGTAGTTGTGTAATTGCAAGGGAGTGAAATCACTACTTCAACAAATGTTTAATGGTAGAAAGAATGTGCTAACACTAGCACAATTTTCCCTAATTTACCTACAGTAGTGAAATGTCTCTAGTTGAAGTCACAGATGCCTCTGCAATCAAACTGTAACATGTATATGTTCCTCCTGTGTTGTTCCATAGGAACCAGTAAAGTCAGGGGTTGTTGTTGTTGTTGTTGTTGTTGTTGTTGTTGTTGTTGTTGTTGTGTTTTGGGACTCCCTGTAGAGGTTTGCTGCCAGAGCAGGAGGCATGTGACAAATACTAGCTCGCCTCGCTCTGTCTCTCTGTCTGTCTGTCTGTCTGTCTGTCTGTCTGTCTGTCTGTCTGTCTGTCTGTCTGTCTGTCTGTCTGTCTGTCTGTCGGTCGGTCGTGGTCCTACCCACAGAGAACTCCAGTCAGGGGGTAAATGTGCCCCAGGCCCAAGGCCAATATAATTTACCCCCAAAACTGGATCAGTTTTGCTTTGTCCCAACCACCCACTAGCGACTACGTCTCCACCGTATCCCACATCTTCATTCATGCTTCATTTTAACACAAAGCCCTGTCTCTTAGACACTCACACATACATCATATCCCTCATTCTCCATACACCACCACGCCTCCACCCCTCCCTCCTGCTCCCTAAACCACAGCTGACTCTGATCCCCATACACCACCACAACCACAGCTGACTCCGATCCCCATACACCACCACGCCTCCACCCCTCCCTCCTGCTCACTAAACCACAGCTGACTCCGATCCCCATACACCACTACGCCTCCACCCCTCCCTCCTGCTCACTAAACAACAGCTGACTCCGATCCCCATACACCACTACGCCTCCACCCCTCCCTCCTGCTCCCTAAACCATAGCTGACTCCGATCCCCATACACCACCACGCCTCCACCCCTCCCTCCTGCTCCCTAAACCACAGCTGACTCTGATCCCCATACACCACCACAACCACAGCTGACTCCGATCCACATACACCACCACGCCTCCACCCCCTCCCTCCTGCTCCCTAAACCACAGCTGACTCTGATCCCCATACACCACCACAACCACAGCTGACTCCGATCCCCATACACCACCACGCCTCCACCCCTCCCTCTTGCTCCCTAAACCACAGCTGACTCTGATCCCCATACACCACCACAACCACAGCTGACTCTGATCCCCATACACCACCACAACCACAGCTGACTCCGATCCCCATACACCACCACGCCTCCACCCCTCCCTCCTGCTCCCTAAATCACAGCTGACTCTGATCCCCATACACCACCACAACCACAGCTGACTCCGATCCCCATACACCACCACGCCTCCACCCCTCCCTCCTGCTCCCTAAACCACAGCTGACTCTGATCCCCATACACCACCACGCCTCCACCCCTCCCTCCTGCTCCCTAAACCACAGCTGACTCCGATCCCCATACACCACCACGCCTCCACCCCTCCCTCCTGCTCCCTAAACCACAGCTGACTCTGATCCCCATACACCACTACGCCTCCACCCCTCCCTCCTGCTCACTAAACCACAGCTGACTCCGATCCCCATACACCACCACGCCTCCACCCCTCCCTCCTGCTAACTAAACCATAGCTGACTCTGATCCCCATACACCACCACGCCTCCACCCCTCCCTCCTGCTCCCTAAACCACAGCTGACTCCGATCCCCATACACCACCACGCCTCCACCCCTCCCTCCTGCTCCCTACACCACAGCTGACTCCGATCCCCATACACCACCACGCCTCCACCCCTCCCTCCTGCTAACTAAACCATAGCTGACTCTGATCCCCATACACCACCACGCCTCCACCCCTCCCTCCTGCTCCCTAAACCACAGCTGACTCCGATCCCCATACACCACCACGCCTCCACCCCTCCCTCCTGCTCCCTAAACCACAGCTGACTCCGATCCCCATACACCACCACGCCTCCACCCCTCCCTCCTGCTCCCTAAACCACAGCTGACTCCGATCCCCATACACCACCACGCCTCCACCCCTCCCTCCTGCTCCCTAAACCACAGCTGACTCTGATCCCCATACACCACCACAACCACAGCTGACTCTGATCCCCATACACCACCACAACCACAGCTGACTCCGATCCCCATACACCACCACGGCTCCACCCCTCCCTCCTGCTCACTAAATCACAGCTGACTCCGATCCCCATACACCACCACGGCTCCACCCCTCCCTCCTGCTCACTAAATCACAGCTGACTCCGATCCCCATACACCACCACGGCTCCACCCCCTCCCTCCTGCTCACTAAACCACAGCTGACTCCCAGTCAAAGCTACAAAGCTATGAGTGCTTCAAAGGATTCTAACTGTAGATGATTAATACCCAGGGAATGCAGGCCACGCCACACCAAAGCACAGCGTACCATAACATCCCTGTCCCAGTACCACCGTTCCCTAGGCTAGAGAACCCCATCTGCAGACCATACACCAGGAGCACCGCTTTCTACGTTGTTGTTTGTTGGAGCGGACATGGTCACAACCATCCACCCCTCCCTCCCTCCATCCCTCCCTCCCTACCTCCATCCCTCCACCCCTCCCTCCCTCCATCCCTCCCTCCCTACCTCCATCCCTCCACCCCTCCCTCCCTCCATCCCTCCCTCCCTACCTCCATCCCTCCACCCCTCCCTCCCTCCATCCCTCCCTCCCTACCTCCATCCCTCCACCCCTCCCTCCCTCCATCCCTCCCTCCCTACCTCCATCCCTCCACCCCTCACTCCCTCCATCCCTCCCTCCCTCCATCCCTCCACCCCTCCCTCCCTCACTCCCTCCCTCCCTACCTCCATCCCTCCACCCCTCACTCCCTCCATCCCTCCACCCCTCCCTCCCTCCATCCCTCCATCCCTCCCTCCCTCCATCCCTCCACCCCTCCCTCCCTCCATCCCTCCATCCCTCCAACCCTCCCAGCCACAAGACTTCAGTTACGTCCCAAATGGCACCCTATTCCTTTAGAGTGCACTTCTGACCAGGGCCCCCAAAATGTGTGCCTTATATAGGGAATAGGGTGCCATTTAGGACAGCCTTCCTCTCCTCTCTCGCTCTCAGGCCCCAGGCGAAGGTCAACCGTGGGCGGGTAGCTCTCCTGAAAAACCTTAGTGCAGCGGCCGGCCACTCGGCTCGCCGCAGGTGCTGCCTGACTTTGTTTGTAGCTGCGGTGGCGGAGCGCAGCAACCCAGAAATCTAGGGACAGCTTGACAGGAATCTAAAATAAGCGCTTACACTGGTTCCAGTCAGCCACCTGTGAATGAAAGTGAGTTGTCCTGCGCTGTGAATATTCACTATGTGGAGAGGAGAGGGGAAAGACTTAGGAGACCACGTACTCAAACACACACGTTCTCAAACACACACATACTCAAACACACACGTACTCAAACACACACGTACTCAAACACACACACGTACTCAAACACACATGTACTAAAACACAGTACTCAAACACACACACGTACTCAAACACACATGTATTCAAACACACATGTACTCAAACACACACGTACTCAAACACACACGTACTCAAACACATACACGTACTCAAACACACACACATATTCAAGCACACACACGTACTCAAGCACACACATACTCAAACACACACGTACTCAAACACACACATACTCAAACACACACGTACTCAAACACACACACATACTCAAACACACACACGTACTCAAACACACACACGCACTCAAACACACATGTACTCAAACACACACATACTCAAACACACACGTACTCAAACACACACACGTACTCAAACACACACACGTACTCAAACACAAACACGCACTCAAACACACATGTACTCAAACACACAGGTACTCAAACACACAAGTACTCAAACACACGTACTCAAACACACAGCTACTCAAACACACACGTACTCAAACACACACACGTACTCAAACACACACACGTACTCAAACACAAACACGCACTCAAACACAAACACGCACTCAAACACACATGTACTCAAACACACACGTACTCAAACACACGTACTCAAACACACACATACTCAAACACACAGCTACTCAAACACACACGTACTCAAACACACACATGTACTAAAAACACACACATACTCAAACACACACGTACTCAAACACACACATACTCAAACACACACGTACTCAAACACACACACATACTCAAACACACACACATACTCAAACACACACACATACTCAAACACACACGTACTCAAACACACACATACTCAAACACACACGCACTCAAACACACATGTACTCAAACACACACGTACACGCCTTACTGAAGAGCTCAGTGACTTTCAACGTGGCACCGTCATAGGATGCCAACTTTTTCATAGTTTTGATGTCTTCACTATTATTCTACAATGTAGAAAATAGTAAAAATAAAGAAAAACCCTTGAATGAGTAGGTGTGTCCAAACTTTTGACTGGTACTGTATATATATATATACATATACATATAATATATATATTTTTTTTCTTCTCTCTCTCGCTTTCTCTCCATATATATATATATATATATATATATATATATATATATATATATATATATATACACTGCTCAAAAAAATAAAGGGAACACTTAAACAACACAATGTAACTCCAAGTCAATCACATTTCTGTGAAATCAAACTGTCCACTTAGGAAGCAACACTGATTGACAATACATTTCACATGCTGTTGTGCAAATGGAATAGACAACAGGTGGAAATTATAGGCAATTAGCAAGACACCCCCAATAAAAGACTGGTTTTGCAATTGGTGACCACAGACCACTTCTCAGTTCCTATGCTTCCTGGCTGATGTTTTGGTCACTTTTGAATGCTGGCGGTGCTTTCACTCTAGTGGTAGCATGAGACGGAGTCTACAACCCACACAAGTGGCTCAGGTAGTGCAACTCATCCAGGATGGCACATCAATGCGAGCTGTGGCAAGAAGGTTTGCTGTGTCTGTCAGCGTAGTGTCCAGAGCATGGAGGCGCTACCAGGAGACAGGCCAGTACATCAGGAGACGTGGAGGAGGCCGTAGGAGGGTAACAACCCAGCAGCAGGACTGCTACCTCCACCTTTGTGCAAGGAGGAGCAGGAGGAGCACTGCCAGAGCCCTGCAAAATGACCTCCAGAAGGCCACAAATGTGCATGTGTCTGCTCAAACGGTCAGAAACAGACTCCATGAGGGTGGTATGAGGGCCCGACGTCCACAGGTGGGGGTTGTGCTTACAGCCCAACACCGTGCAGGACGTTTGGCATTTGCCAGAGAACACCAAGATTGGCAAATTCGCCACTGGCGCCTTGTGCTCGTCACAGATGAAAGCAGGTTCACACTGAGCACGTGACAGACGTGACAGAGTCTGGAGACGCCGTGGAGAACGTTCTGCTGCCTGCAACATCCTCCAGCATGACCGGTTTGGCGGTGGGTCAGTCATGGTGTGGGGTGGCATTTCTTTGGGGGGCCGCACAGCACTCCATGTGCTCGCCAGAGGTAGCCTGACTGCCATTAGGTACCGAGATGAGATCCTCAGACCCCTTGTGAGACCATATGCTGGTGCGGTTGGCCCTGGGTTCCTCCTAATGCAAGACAATGCTAGACCTCATGTGGCTGGTGTGTGTCAGCAGTTCCTGCAAGAGGAAGGCATTGATGCTATGGACTGGCCTGCCCGTTCCCCAGACCTGAATCCAATTGAGCACATCTGGGACATCATGTCTCGCTCCATCCACCAACGCCACGTTGCACCACAGACTGTCCAGGAGTTGGCGGTTGCTTTAGTCCAGGTCTGGGAGGAGATCCCTCAGGAGACCATCCGCCACCTCATCAGGAGCATGCCCAGGCATTGTAGGGAGGTCATACAGGCACGTGGAGGCCACACACACTACTGAGCCTCATTTTGACTTGTTTTAAGGACATTACATCAAAGTTGGATCAGCCTGTAGTGTGGTTTTCCACTTTAATTTTGAGGGTGACTCCAAATCCAGACCTCCATGGGTTGATACATTTGATTTCCATTGATAATTTTTGTGTGATTTTGTTGTCAGCACATTCAACTATGTAAAGAAAAAAGTATTTAATAAGATTATTTCATTCATTCAGATCTAGGATGTGTTATTTTAGTGTTCCCTTTATTTTTTTGAGCAGTGTATATACACACACACTGAGTGTACAAAACCTTAAGAACCCCTGCTCTTTCCATGACATAGACTGACCAGGTGAATCCAGGTGAAAGCTATGATCCCTTATTGATATCACTTCAATCAGTGTAGATGAAGGGGAGGAGACAGGTTAAAGAATGATTTTTAAGCCTTCAGACAATTGAGACATGGATTGTGTGTGTGTGCCATACAGAGGGGGAATGGGCAAGACAAAATATTTAAGTGCCTTTGAACGGGGTATGGTACTAGGTGCAAGGCGCACCGGTTTGAGGGTGTCAAGAACTGCAACGCTGCTGGGTTTTTCACGCTCAACAGTTTTCCGTGTGTATCCAGTGGTGTAAAGTACTTACATAAAAATACTACAAAGTACTACTTAAGTCGTTTTTTGGGGTATCTGTACTTTACTTTACTATTTATATTTATTTTCCTAAGGAAAATAATGTACTTTTTACTCCATACATTTTCCCTGTCACCCAAAAGTACTTTTCGAATGCTTAGCATGACAGGAAAATGGTCCAACTCACACACTTATCAAGAGAACATCCCTGGTCAACTCTACTGCCTCTGATCTGGAGGACTCACTAAACACAAATGCTTCGCTTGTAAATGAAGTCTGAGTGTTGGAGTGTGCTCCTGGCTATCTGTTAATGAAGTCTGAGTGTTGGAGTGTGCCCCTGGCTATCTGTAAATGAAGTCTGAGTGTTGGAGTGTGCCCCTGGCTATCTGTAAATGAAGTCTGAGTGTTGGAGTGTGCCCCTGGCTATCTGTAAATGAAGTCTGAGTGTTGGAGTGTGCCCCTGGCTATCTGTAAATGAAGTCTGAGTGTTGGAGTGTGCCCCTGGCTATCTGTAAATGAAGTCTGAGTGTTGGAGTGTGCCCCTGGCTATCTGTAAATGAAGTCTGAGTGTTGGAGTGTGCCCCTGGCTATCTGTAAATGAAGTCTAAGTGTTGGAGTGTGCCCCTGGCTATCTGTAAATGAAGTCTGAGTGTTGGAGTGTGCTCCTGGCTATCTGTTAATGAAGTCTGAGTGTTGGAGTGTGCCCCTGGCTATCTGTAAATGAAGTCTGAGTGTTGGAGTGTGCCCCTGGCTATCTGTAAATGAAGTCTGAGTGTTGGAGTGTGCCCCTGGCTATCTGTAAATGAAGTCTGAGTGTTGGAGTGTGCCCCTGGCTATCTGTAAATGAAGTCTGAGTGTTGGAGTGTGCCCCTGGCTATCTGTAAATGAAGTCTAAGTGTTGGAGTGTGCCCCTGGCTATCTGTAAATGAAGTCTGAGTGTTGGAGTGTGCCCCTGGCTATCTGTAAATGAAGTCTGAGTGTTGGAGTGTGCCCCTGGCTATCTGTAAATGAAGTCTGAGTGTTGGAGTGTGCCCCTGGCTATCTGTAAATGAAGTCTGAGTGTTGGAGTGTGCCCCTGGCTATCTGTAAATGAAGTCTGAGTGTTGGAGTGTGCCCCTGGCTATCTGTAAATGAAGTCTGAGTGTTGGAGTGTGCCCCTGGCTATCTGTAAATGAAGTCTGAGTGTTGGAGTGTGCCCCTGGCTATCTGTAAATGAAGTCTGAGTGTTGGAGTGTGCCCCTGGCTATCTGTAAATGAAGTCTGAGTGTTGGAGTGTGCCCCTGGCTATCTGTAAATGAAGTCTGAGTGTTGGAGTGTGCTCCTGGCTATCTGTTAATGAAGTCTGAGTGTTGGAGTGTGCCCCTGGCTATCTGTAAATGAAGTCTGAGTGTTGGAGTGTGCCCCTGGCTATCTGTAAATGAAGTCTGAGTGTTGGAGTGTGCCCCTGGCTATCTGTAAATGAAGTCTGAGTGTTGGAGTGTGCCCCTGGCTATCTGTAAATGAAGTCTGAGTGTTGGA